>NC_038042.1:42577918-42773511 GCF_002211085.1 Panicum hallii
GCTAGCAACTCGTCGACAGTCTTCTTAACCTCCTCATGCTCGACAGGAGCCATACGATAGGGCCTCTTAGCAATAGGAGCTGTGCCAGGCAAGAGATCAATAGAAAACTCAATGTCGCGATCAGGCGGCATACCTGGCAAATCATCCGGAAGACATCCGGGAATTCAGACACCACGCGAATACCATCCGTGGGTCTAGCCTCCATCTGATGAAGAAATCCAGAAGGCTCTGTAGCTCCAACAGTGATCTCCTGACCATCCGGTGCTGACAGAAGAACAGTCCTCTGAGCACAATCTATCCGGACTCCCCACTTAGCGAGAGTCTCCATCCCGAGGATCACATCAATGCCCTTGGTGTCTAGCACCATCAGATTCGCACTGAAATCTACCCCCCTTATGGCCACACTGACTCTGGGACAGAAGATATGAGACCTCAACTGTCCTCCCGGTGAAGATACTAACATGCACCTCTTTAACGTGCTAGCAGGAATACCATGATGCTCAACAAAAGACTGGGTGATGAAAGAATGTGTAGCACCAGTATCAAAAAGCACTGTAGCAGGATGGGCATTAACCATGAACGTACCAATAACCACGTTGGGAGCCTCGGCCGCTGACTCGGCCGTCACGTGGTTCACCCTGCCCTGAGCTGGGGCCTTGGGCGGTGCTGCACGTCCCTGCTGTCCTGCCTGCGCCTTCCGTGGGCAGACGTTGGCGTAGTGCCCCGGCTCGCCGCAGTGGAAGCACACTCGAGGAATGCAGCGGCCTGCTGCCCGGCAGGAGGAGTGGGTGCTCCCTGCCTCTGAGCTGGTGGAGCCGGAGGCGCTGGAAGCCTCTGACCCTGTCCGCCTGCTGCTGCTGCTGTGGACGAGGCGGAAACTGCTGCCGCTGCTGGTACTGCTGGGGCGGCCTCTGCTGCTGCTGCTGTGGAAGGTACTGGTAGCGGGGACGGGTGTTGCTGCCCGAAGAGGATGGAGCCATCTTCCTCTTCTTGTCCTCAATCTCCCGGCGCTTGCGCTCGGTGTTGAGGGCCGCATCAACCAGCTGGTTGAAGTTGTCGAAGCGGTGGTTCAGCAGCGCATACTGGATGTGATCATCCAGTCCCTCTTTGAAGTACTCCTGCTTGTCGCTATCACGAGCGACGTCAGCAGGGGCGTAGCGGGCAAGCTGAAGAAAACGGTCACGGTACTCCGTCACCGTCATAGATCCCTGAAATAACGAACACAGATAACAAGGATAGAAATCGCTCAATCGGTCAGGTCTACGAAAGAAATCAAGGGTAGATCAAGCTCAAAAGAATTTGGTAGGGAATTTCCGTTAAATTTCACCTGCTTAAGGGCACGGAACTCCTTCTGCTTCATCTTCATGATGCCTCAGAAATATGGTGGTTCCTGAAACGCTCACGGAACTGGTCCCACGTGAGAGCCTCACGATCCCGAGCGGGGTAGGACTCCCACCAGTCAAGAGCGGAGCCTCGCAGCTGTCCTGCTGCGTACAGAACCCGCTCTCGGTCGTCGCACTGCGCAACAACCAACTGGCGCTCCACCGAACGAAGCCAGTCGTCCGCCTGGAGTGGGTCCGTGGCGTGAGAGAAGGTCGGAGGGTGACCTCTCAGGAAGTCCGCACGCCTGTCACGGGGCTGAGGCGGCGGAGGAGGCGGTGGCTGAGTGTGGATCTGCTGCAGAGCCTGAACAGTGTTGTTCAGGGTGGCCATCATCTGCATCTGGAGCTGGAAGAACTGCTCCGGGGTCAGTGGTGGCGGCATCGGCAGCGGCTGACCAGTACCCTGGTTGTTCTGCTCCTGCTGGTCAGAACCGGAACCGGTGCGCCTGGTGTTCACCATCTGATTGCAACAACGAAATTTATGAGATCGAGATATTGTGCAGCTGCGGAAATGAAACTTCGGAAAGATATGCCAGAAAGGAAGGAATATAGGTTTTACCCCCCCAACGTTCTAACTCAATTTTATTGTTTAGTTCAAGTGGGGTTAGGTCGATTTGCATGAACAAGTTTAACTACTAGCCTATGCAATCAACCAAAATCCAAATCAAGCATTTGCACAATAACAAACATTCAATATTCACAAATTAGTCGAGTTTTCCACACTACTCGACCAACACACTCGTTCTAGCGTATTTTTATCGGGACAACCTAAACTTATAAATTACAGGATTAGGCGACTCAGGCCAACGTCTACGGAAAGCTGAAGCTATTTCTCAAAAAAAAAAAAAAGGCGGGGAAAACAGCAAATCGAGGGCTTAAGACTCAAGGAATAGAAGCAGAATCATGATGGTTGAGGATTTGCGGAGGCAAGCAAGAGAAAAGAAGTCCTAAACTCGACCAATTCTACCTAGGCTTCGTCCTACAGTCGACACGGCTCTGATACCAATCTGTCACACCCGATTTATAAGAACATAAATCGAGCAATCATATATGCGCCAGGATCAAGTCACGCATATATACAACAGATCATCAAGATATCACAACACATGTCATGAATAACATTAATATAAAACGTAAATGAATCAATATAATGAATTATTTTTATTACAACCGAATCAAGAATCGGTTCAAGAGTTGCGGAAGCGTAAAAGGAATACATGAAGAGCTGGGCGCCACAGGGACGTCGACTGGGAGACAAACGCCTAGAAGTCGTCGAAGCCGCTGACGTAGTCCTCCACGTTGCCGGGCACTGAGCAGCAGTCGAAGATATCCAACAAGAACAGAAGAGTAGAGAGGCAAGTGTGAGTACAAACTCGTACTCAACAAGTATAACACGAGCATGAGGCTCTAAGGTTAGCTGACTCAACTGCATTAGCTTTTAGTCTTGGCATATTTTATTAAAGCTAAATACTACAAGTGGATGAATTACCATAAACCCAATTGCATAATAAATTAACCAATATTAATTAAAAACTACTGAGAACCATCCAACCAAACCACCCGGGGAAATCGCCCTCGTCAAAGGTTGATAACCCCACTAATCAGACGGAGGATCTGGGCCGCTCATGACTGTGAGCACAGCTGATATATCAGTTTTACACTCTCGAGAGGTTGCACAACTTTACCCACAAGTCGTGAGCTACGCTAGTTGTTCATCACACTTCCGTAGGTGAGATGGCTAGCAAGCACACTACGAGACCGTTACAAAGGATCACGTTGGTAAGGTGTAACCGCTAAGGATTCTGGATCAGCGACGATGGGGCCCACCTCCGGGGGTACAAGACACACAGCACAGACCAAGCCGGAGGAGCAGGGACCATTGAAGCTTACCACCCCTCTTGCCCACGCAGGTAAGTTACTCCCGAACCAAAATGACCTAATTAATAAGTCAAGACCGTCCCATACCAGTCTTGTGGTTGCGCGGTTGTCCCAGGTTGTCGCTCTATGAACCGGTCCTTATGGAGAGTGGCCAACCAAGCACTAAGCACCGTGCTGGCCCCCTAAACCATGTTTCTAACAAAAACATCTTTTAAGGACGCACAAACCACTCAAGCACACAGCACAGAGGGTCGGCTCCAGAATTAAGTTGCATAAGACCATTAATCAAATTAATTAAAAAGGACCAAGATTTGTTATAGCGCAGCAACCTAGCACAACTAACCAAAATGCAACCCAAAGGATATATAAGGATATAAAGGTGGCTAGGAAATCCTTATAGGTATACAGAATTAAAATGCAGTATGAAATTGTATTTAAAAGTGATAGGAGGTTCATGTTATACTTGCCTTCCTCGTACTCTCCCGGCTGCTGCTCGAAGTGCTCGGAAGACGGCTGCTCCTGGTACTGCTCCAAAGGCTCCGCGTCTACTCACGATCATCAAACACAGCCCACACATACACACATGCATAACAAGAACAAACTATAAGAAAACAGTACACCAATACAACAGAACAGCACATGAAACTAGTCTAGAACTAATCTACGCGCTACAACGATCGCGTGCATATAAAGAACACCTAAAACGGAGCTAAAACGTGAAAACTGCGCTTAAAACAGGATCCAGGGACTTATTTGTAAGAAAACTGGAGCTTCCAGGGGCTTCTGGACAAAAACCGAGGACTAAAATGTAATTAAAGCCTAGATCTAGGGGCTAGCTCGAGAAAACTCAAGAGATGGACTGCGGGTACTAAAACTGGAAAGCTCAGGGGTCTAAACGAGAAGAAAAGGACCTGATCGTAAATACTTTTGAACTGTGGGTGGACGGCGGGTTGATTCCAGGGAAACCCGGGGGTTCTTTAGCAAAAGAAGCGGCTGAAGCGGTACCTTCTGTTCTGAATCGTTGGATCATCCTCGGGCGGCTCAGATTAGATCTGCTAAGCGAAGGGGTACGCGCAGATCTCACCCGTTGGATCGCGATCCTACGCTCCGGACTCTATCCTCCCTCAGATCTAATACTCCCCGCTGGATCTGAGATGGGCGGCCGAGATTCAAAATGAGGGGCGAACCGTTACGCTCTAACCTGGGCGCTTGGATTTGGATCTAGCGGTTCGGGACAAAGGGGTACGCGGTTCTAATCAGGCGCGTCGATCTCGGATCGAACGGCCCAGGGAAAAGGAGACAGAGGGGGGGGCGGCGCTGCGACGCCGGCGGCAACACCCGCGGCGGTGCGGCTCGGGGCTCACCGGAGCCCGGCGTTCCCGCCGCTCCGGGGGTCAAACTGACCTGGGCTTGGGTCCGGCGTGACCTGCGCGACACGCGTGACTCACCTAGGGCCCTAAAGGAACGCAGGGAGGACTCTAGCGGTGAGTTCGACGGCGGGGGCGGCTCGGGGCGTCGACGCATCGGCGGCGCTTGCGTTCTGGGCGTTACAGGCGGCTAAAGACTACCGCAGCTGGTGCAAAAGTACCAGAGCGCGAAGGGGAAACTCACCGAGGGCTACGGTGCCCGGAGTTGCAGCGGAGGAAGGAACCCGACGGCGACTGGCGGCAGCAGGACGACGGCGCTCGCGGGGAAAGGTGCTGCAGGTGTGGCCGGGGCCCTTAGCTGGGGTAGATCGGCTCCAGGTAGTCCTGTGGAGATGGCAGGGGGGGTCAAGGGGGCATGAGGATCGCCGGCGGCGAGCAATTGCGGAGGCGGATGAACTTACCCGCAGTGGAGCTCCGGGGCAATTTGAACGGAGGAACGGCCCGAGGTCACAGATGAAGGGCTCAGGAGCTCCGGGGTGACGAGGCGGTGCCGATGCGCAAGCTCTCGCTAGCTGTGGTGCGGTGGAACGGCGTACCCACGGTGGCGCAGAGGAGAGGGTGCGGCGGAGGAAAAGGGAACCGGCGGCGCTGGGGATCCTCGGGCAACGCAAGAGCTAGGGTTAGGGTTCAGGGGGCTGCCCTTTGTACAGTGGCGGAGCCACACTGGCGTGCGGGCCCGGAGCAGGGGGGGGTCGCCGGAGATCTCGGAGGGGGGCTGTTACGCCGGGGAAGAAAGAGGAGAGGAGGAAGAAGCGCTGACGCGTGGGGCCCGACGGTCAGAGGGAGACGGGGGAGAGCCGGAGAGGGCGAGCGCGCTCGGGCTGAGGGAGAAAGGTGGGCCGGCTGAGGGAGGAGATGGGCCTCGGGCTTGGCCCACGCGGGAAGGAAGGGAGGCCCAGGGGAGAAAAGAGAGGGGGAGAGATGGGCCGGGCTGGGTTGGGCTGCCTTCTTTCATCCCTTCTCCTTTTCTTCTTTTGTTTTTCTAACTCATTAATTCAAACAATTCTAATTGAATTCAAATGCGATTTGAATTCAAACCTATACACCCAACACAAATAAAACAATGCTGCGGCATGAATGCACAAATACTTTAATCCTATGATAAATTTTATTTTCTTGCGTTATAAATTACTTTAAATGCCACGAAAATTAAAATAAAGCTTGGAAAATTTGTTTAAGCCCAATTAAACTAATTAAAAATTTGAGGAAATTACCTTAGGGTGTTACAATTCCGCTGTGGCGCTCTAGGCGGTGCATTTTGAACGAACCGATACCGAGAGGGTTGAACGCTCGCGGGTCCAGTGGAAATCCTGCGCTTCATTTTGGCACGGTGTGCCGTGATGCAATCCTCCTGAGTTAGGGCCATGTTAACCAGCTCGCTGAAGGTATTTGCTTTTATAAGGTTCAGACGTTCTTTGAGCTTAGTGCTCAAGCCCCGACGGAAGCGGTCCTGTTTCTTGGTGTCATTATCCACGTGATAGCCCGCATACTGACACAGGTGATTAAAAGCCTGTGCATATTGTAATACGGTGCGGGTACCTTGGGTAAGTGCCAAGAACTCATTCAGTTTGCGCTCCATTAATCCTTCAGGTGTGTGATGTGCTCAGAAAGCATTCCAAAATTCTTCCCAGGAGATAACATGGCCTTCAGCTTGCATGGCACAGTAGTTATCCCACCAGATACGGGCGGCTCCGCGTAGTTGTTGGGCAGCGAAGTGAGCTTTGCTAGAGTCCGCACATGGAATCATAAGAAGAGCAAACTTAGATTCAATGGTGTGAAGCCAAGCATCGGCATCAAGAGGCTCCTCCACTTTACTGAACAGCAGGGGCTGGGTACTAAAGAAATCCTGATAAGTTGCCACCTGAGGTTCATCACGACCTCCTCGTGATTGCTGGCGCTGTTGGTTCTGCTGTGCTTGCACCAGCAGATTGAGGAGTTCAGTCTGCCGAGCCATCACCTCGGCTAGATTTGGAGGTGGTAGTGGTGGATGTTGATAACCGTTGGCCTGATCTACCCGAAATCCTTCCGGGGTTCCGCGCGTGGCTCCAACCATCTGAAACAAAGGAGATATCCATTATTAATCATATAGCCTTACTCCCAATTTCAGAAGGTACACCATTCAGATAAGCAATGTATAAACTCCATTCAATCATCTCATTTCAGAAGATAAAGCTATAGAACAAGATGATGAAACATAAAACTTATATTACATCGCAGATGCTGGTTGTCCTTAATATCGTACATTAAAAGGATTCATACACAGGCCATCTATGTTACAACAAATGGCACAAGGTCTAAGCAAACTACTTACTACCTAAGTTATTACACTTTACACGAGCTACACCTAGAGAATCGACGATTTGACAACTAAAAATCGTCGAAGTTGCCTACAGAAGACTGACTGCCAGATGAAGAGTAATCTGGCTGAGGATTGGGCTCCGGATCTCCATGCTCGGAGTCAAGATCTGAGACTCCCTCAATTTCTTCCGGATCTTCTTCTCCATCTCCAGGTACTGGGGGTGCAACGGGAGGTACTGGTGGCTGCTGTAGTTCTTCAATGTGGGCCTGGGCATCGTCGGCCTCAAGGATCAGATCATGGATTTGTTCCTGAAGGAACTCAATGATTGTATTACGCTGAGTGATGATAGCATCACTTTCGTTGATCTGATCTTCTCGATGAAGGATAGTCTCATCCCGTGCTGTGATGATCTCATCCTTCTGAGTCACTAAGGCTTGAAGCTCCACTATCTGAGTGACTTGACAGTCAACATTCCGATAGTGACTTTGAGCTATATTAGTCAACTGATCCATGCCACGGAGCAACAAAATCTGATAATGCTGCTGAACATTCATAAACCTGGTGACATTACGGACCGTTTCTTCAGCCAGATCTCCCAACAAGTGACCAAGATGGTCTATCCGGAAGTTCCATTCCGGATCACCGGAGTCTATAGCAGGGAACAGACCAATAGGATACGCAGCAACCTCCATTGAATGCTAGTTGCAGAAGATATTGATAGCCTCCAGAGCAGCAGTCTCGATGGTATCAACAAGACGATACCCCACCACATCAACTTTTATAGGCTGCTACTGGGAGCAGAAAGGATGTTGAGGAATCGTCATCCTAACCCGGCATCGAGGAACGCCTTCTTCTCGATACTCCACTCCGTCATATTGAGGAGGCTCGGTGTAATGGAACAGACTTAAGGATTCCCACAGAAGATGAGGAAAACCTTCCCAATGCAAGGCATTAGTGTGAAGGTGCCCTTCATGATCCCAATAGACGTTTGAAGGAGCGGACATCTGCGACAAGAATGCAAATGGTAAGATATATTTACCTGGCTAAGAACTCACAAGATAAATAGGATGTGGCAATTGATTCTGATAACAGCAAAGGCTAGAAATCAGATGGATACCTAAGGTACTCAACTAAAGATTTCTATTGAACCCAAACTAGAAATAACCAACATTTTACCTATCCTTAGAAGAACAACAGATTTTAAACATTAATTTTTGTTGGTTAATGTGTTATGCTTGCACGTGCTATTCGACCTCTCAATCAAAACAATTGCTGAATATCTTCGGACTTACGTGGTTAGTTTCAGTGGCATAATACATACGGCTCTCACCAATAACTAGTCGATAAGTCCTATCCGTCCTAATTTCGTAATCGTGGTTAATGTACCTGCAGAAAACCACAATATATATCCAATGAACCTTTCATGCCAGCATGTCATGAAAGCATCCCCAATCATTATTGTTCACTATAGAAACAGCATCCGTACATTTACCGCCGTACAGACAACGTTAGCATACGTTATCGAAACAACGTATTCACGGGGGTACCGCAAAATGCGGGGCTATGAACAGCGATCGCCATACCCTGCGCCGAACCATATACTCCCAATATAATCAACCGAAGTTGATATATTGGCAGCATCTCAAGTAGGCCGCTGCTTGAGAAACAGCATTTAGTTCGCATCACCGACGGGAAGTCTAAGTCCCCAGTTCGCTGAGGATCCTTACCTTCTTACCTCATCATCGAAGGTGTCGTTACAGAATATAAAATTGGGTTGTGCATAAATTTAAGTTTTGACAGAAAAGTAATGCTGGGAGTTAGACTTATATATATACTATAGCCACTTCTAATTCCCTTAAATATCACCCTAGGGCTTTACGTACTAAGCACAAGCCTTAACGAACCCAACGTAGTTTTGCAAAATACTTTATTGGTCAAATTTTATACTAAAAATATTTTTAAGGCATTTCATATCTCCAGTGTACACTTGTTAGCTCTGATACCAACTGTGGCAGAACCAATCTGAATTACACCGGCTCAAGTACGCGAGTCCACTCTTGAGGGCTCCAACATGCTTCAAACGGTATAATCCCTTGGCCTGTCGGGTAACGTCCTGATAAACCACCAAATGCAGGATCAAACAAGGTACCTCGCACGAAGACGAGTCCAGAGATACAAGAGCCATCACATTTTACATCACAGGTAGGTATATTACATGAGAGTTTAACAGTAACATTAGTTTCCAACTGATGGCAATTATTACAAAACAGTCTTAAGTTTCAAGTTATGCAGCGGAGTTTTAAAACATAGGCCTTGTACACATCGTCAGTTCGGATATCATGCAAGCCCTGGCAGGATATCACTCGGAGGGATCTGCGTAGGCCGAGGACGGGTCCCACTCCACGAACCAACCATCAGGCAGAGGATAGGGCCACGGTACAGGCAGAGCTGAGTCGTCAGGGGGATTACCTGAACAAAAATATCACAAGGCAAGACTGAGTATTCTAATACTCAGCAAGGCTTACCCGTTCATGGTATACATAGCCATGTAACTCGACTTATGAAGGCTTTTCAGGTTTTGGGTAGGGTTTTCAGCTGAAAAGCAACAAAGAGTAGGTCCTTAATTTCAACTTTTAGCTTTCAAGTTCTATGTGATTATACATTCCAGATAAGCACCTATAGCTAATCAAGCATGGTAGAATCTTTAGCCAATCATCATCTTTGATAACCATACAGTTACTCTTGTTACTCTATGTGGTAAAGGGATCAAGCAGTCTCAATCTCCGCGAGAAACGGACGATTCCTGAATCGAATTTTAGCCTTGCAAGGTAAACCTAACTCACATGCTTGGAACATCCAACGATTGTTCCGAAGCAACCGTTTGCCTTTCATTCTGACTCGTGGATCAAATCCACCACAAGCGACTGCAGGACCATACGCACATCCAATGTACAGGACGTACGCCTGTAGAGCGACTACGCGGCCGTACTCCTGGTTGCCCGGCAACACGTATTCCCACACGTCGAATCGAGTAACAGGAAAAACCAAAATACGAGTGGTGGGAGGTATGTCCACTCCTCGGGCCGATTGGTTACTAGGCTTACCGCTTACCATATTTCGCGGCATGTGGCTAGTACTTTCAAACGCTTAACCACCGCTACCACACACTGCGACCTTATCAAATTTACCAACACAGATGGGGTATCATCTCAACTATGATACCTCACATAAATCCTGTCCGTCATCCTTATAGTGAGTACAGGAATGTAAACATCACAACTCCTATATCGCGCGAGTGACAGGAAATCATCCGAGTTCTACCGGTCCTATTAGCAGAGCGGCTATTCGGCCTCAAATGCTAGTATTCAATACATTGGTTCCTAGGGTAATGTGCTAGGGTATCTCATACAATTCCTATGAACGTAATGCATAGATAGATATAAATAATATAGGTTGCAGTGTAAATAAGGTAGGGGTTATATCCGGTGCTTGCCTTCTTGCGTGGGGTTGGGGGCAGTAGTATCAAAGTTTTCCAAACTTTGGTTCGGAGCTTCTTTTAGATCTTCGATGGCGTTCCCGGGGTCTTCAGTTGATTCCACTCCTTGTTCCGGGATGAGTTCGTAGTCACCGTCGGCGAGAGTAGTCGAGTCTACATGATATGCAAAGTCATAAGTTAAGGGATGCATATTCTTTTATTTTATTTCTAGATAAAGTTGCAATCCAAAGAAAATATAATTTTACTTATTACACATATTATTTACTTCTCTACTGGGCAGTCATTTATCGGGTATTAACCATTTTACCTAATTACATTAAGCAACAGGGTTAATTACCCTAAATATTTAACTAATGGCATGAGATAATGTTGAGTTAGTTTTAAATATTAAACTTAATTGTATTTAATAATTTTATTCATTTGCTTTGCCAAACATTCATACTAACCCTAGGTTATTACTTAACTTTGGACTTATTTTATTTAGAAATAACATTATAGTATGTTCTTTTTGTTTTGGTTGTTTTACACTTGACCCTAGGTTGGAATTTTAGGGACAGGTTACACTATTCAAGAACAATACCTCAAAATATTTTCATGATTTTTGAATATTTAAAACCACAGATATTAAATATACAAGGTTAAATAGGTATTATTCATAATTAAACTCACACATTAAGAATTTATTATACAAACAGGAGGTTAATTATTTTTCCTAAGTAATATATATCAAAACAAGATTAGTGCAATTGGTTTCACATTTTTATCATTTTTCTGCCATTTATTATGCATTTTCTTAGCCTATAACTACTTAAAATTAGGATTTAATTTAGAGCACAAACCACTCAGAAACTGAAAGTTAACCTATAAGGAAAGTTGTAAATCTTAAAATGAGGATTCTAACAAATTTTAGTTTGCTTTATTGTGATTTTTCCTTGATTTGATATAGAATTTCAAAGTTTGCAAATAAAATTACACAAGGGGTCCTCAGGGCACTATTCCTCTGAGTCTTAGGTCTTGCAGATAACCCCCTGAGCTTTTGTATCTTCTAACCCGTGGTCCTCGGCCTTGGTCAGAGAGGGAACACGGGGTTTGACCGGTCTGTTCCGGCGACGGCTATGGCAGAACCAACCTGAATTTTACCGGCTCAAGTACGCAAGTCCACTCTAGAGGGCTCCAACGTACTTCAAACGGTATAATCCCTTGGCCTGTCAGGTAACATCCCGATAAACCACCGATACAGTATCAAATAAGGTTACCTCACACGAAGGTGAGTCCAGAGATACAGTTACCATCAAATTTTACATCACCGGAAATTACATTACAAGAGTTTCCAAAGGTAGCACGAAGTTCCAAATTTAGTAAAACTATTACAAACTGTTAAAGTTATGATTTTTGGCAGCGGAATACAAATGTGACGATTTACAATACATCGTCAAGATGGATGTCATGCTAAGCCCGGGCACGACATCACTCGGTATCATCAGTGTTGGCCGGGGACGAATCCCATTCCACGGACCAACCATCTGGAAGAGCACAGGGCCAAGACAGGGGAAGAGTAGGGTCTTCAAAGACATTACCTAAAAAACATATAACTAGCAAGGCTGAGTATACTAATACTCAGCAAGGCTTACCCAGGATTGGGTATACTTAGCCCATAATTAGACTCATGGAGGCATTGCAAAGGTTCTGGGTTTACTTTCAGCTGAAAAGCAACAAAGAGTATAATCTACTTTCAAGTTTTAGCTTTCAGATTCTAGCTTGATTAGCCATTCTAGGTAAGCACCTATACTAAAGAAGCAAGGTAGTGATTAACATCCATTAGGATTATTCCATCAATAATTACACTTCTTACTCTATGTGGCAGAAGGAATAAGCAGTCTCAATCTCCGCGAGAAACGGACAATTCTGAATCGAATTTCAACCTTGCAAGGATAAACCTAACTCACACGCTTGGAATACCAACAGGTCGTTCCAAAGCAACCGTTTACCTTTCATTTCGGGTTGTGGAACAGGCCACCACAAGCGACTGCAGGACCGTATGCACACCAATTGTGCAGGACATACGTCTGTAGCGCGACTACATGATCCCGTATTCCTGTCTGCCTTGCAGAATGTACTCCCACACATCGGTGCGTGAGAAAAACCAAATTACGAGTGGTGGGAGGTATGTCCACTTGCCGGGCCGATTGGTTACTAGGCTTACCGCTTTACCATATTTCACGGCATGTGGCTAGTACTTTCAAACGCTTAGCCACCACTACCACACACTGCGACCTTATCAACTTTAATCAACACAGACGGGGTAAACTTCCAGGTCATGTCATTGTACATGACCCCGTCCATGATCCTTATAGTGATTGCAGAATGATAAACATTCAACTCCTATATCACGCGTGTGACAGGAAATCACCCAACTTCTACCGGTCCTATTAGCAAAGCATCAATGCGATAAGGACTCAGGTACAATACATTGGTTCCTAGTATCAATGCACCTAGGGTTCCATTTCAACTCCTAGACTTAATGCAAGATATAATATAAGTATAGAATTGTAGTAAAATGTAAATACCGGGTTATGTACCTGGGCTTGCCTTTACTGGTGGGGCTGGAGTCAGGGATGTTGGTATTGTTCTCTTCCGAACTTTAGTTCTGGGCTTCCAATAATTCCTTGGTGATGTTCCCTTGGTCTTCAGAAATATCCTCCGCAGACTCGTGGGAGATCTTGTAGGTACCGTTTGCGGAAGTAGTCGTATCTACATGCAATGCAATATTACATTCAAAGTGTGCACATAAAGCTATTTTACTTCACGATAAAGTTGCAATCCAACATTCATTTAACATATTACTCATATAACATCAAACAAGATCTGGAACTAAATTTAGATAGAGCTTCAGGTGGACAACTAATTAAGATGGACTATTTGTTGAAGACTACAGCAGAGTCGATTGGAAAAAACAGGGGTTCAGTCAATAGAATTGGTAAAGAAGAGAGCACTCTATACATTTTAGGAAATCTGCTGATTTCTGTTTGGAAGAGAAATCTGCAGGAGCAATCTCTTTATATGAGTAGAAAAGATTAGCCGATTTGGGTTCATTCGAGGTTAAATCGGCTGATATAGAGAGGAACGCTGAAAGTATAGTACTCCAAGGATAGAATAAGGAAGGACCTTGCCGATTGGATTATCAGTATGTTTCTGGTCTATCTAATTGGTTGGTGCATTGGTCTTGGCCTTAACTGATTCAGGTGCATCAGGTCTAGCCGATTGGAGGTCTACTGGTGCTAGTTGATTGGCTTAAGCTGTATCGGCCATGCTTAAAAGAGACTCTTACTGTGCTAACTTGCCGATCTATGGTGGTGCGTTTCGGCAGGTGCAGCCGATATGCCATCTAGATCGGATGTCTAGCTGATCACTGTGCACATCGGCATAGCCGATTTGTGTACGTGTACTAGTCGATCGGTGAATTGGCCTACTAGCCGATTTAATGCATCGGCACATTAGCCGGTTTACACGTCAGGTAGAACTAGTCGAGTGATGTACTTTGGTCGTTCCTAACAGAGGCGTGTCTACTGTGTTAGCTTAATGATCTAGGGTTGTGTACTTTGGCCTAGGTAGTGATTTTCATCCTTAATGTTCTCCTATATTTACTGGGGCATATCAGCCGTGTAGCTGATTGTCCTACTTTGCACTGACTGCCTAACTGAGATGTGCCTAAGTGCTATCCTAGGTAACTAGGTGTGGTTGTATCGGCTTGATTACATCAGCACAACAATTGAGTGATGTACAGCCGATGGGGTTATCCAAGTTAGACCTGTTACAAGAACTAGGTGGAACAAAACACTAATATCGGACTAGGCTGATGAGACCACAAGTGCGGAATTAGACTAAAGAGGATGTGGCTGATGGGTTTGTGCCGATGGGGATATCTTCTACAGATGTGCAGCCGGTTGGAGTGTGGTTGAGGGTATGTGACCGATAGGTATATAGCTGATCTTTCAGCCGATAAATCGGCTAATAGTAGTGTGTGGATAAGGATGGGAAAACTAAGGATTGATTGGTCATATTTGACCGATATGGAAAATAATTAGAATCAGCTTAGATCAGCCGATAGCAAGAATCCTAAGATTGTGTGTGCACCTTCGATACATCGACTATGTGCAGCCGATGTAGGACAGAACAAAGGAATTGTATCGGCAGTAGCCGATATTAGAAAGATAACAACCGTATCGGCTAATCAGCTGATGGTAGAAGCATATCAAAAGAATTGCATCGGCTGACAGCCGTTACACTGAAACATCATAGATTCAATTGAAACGGATGCTTAGCGGCTGAGCCAATAGCCGATGTTGAAGCATAGCTGCAGAGATGTATAAGCTAAGCAGCAGCTACACATGACTAACAAGGATCCTTATACGAAAAGGGCCTTAAGGAGACTGCAATCAAGACAAGAACAATGTCTTGATGGCAGGGATATGAGTACTCGTGTGAAAGGATTAATTAAATATCACACATCTCTACTTGAGACACACATCCTATGATTTACCTTTCAGCTATAACATATGCATATAACATAAGGTACAATAAAGCACTCATTCTCTAATATTTAACCTAGACCACAATTCAAAGACCTTTAGCTCAAGATCACAACATAAAACTTGTAGATTTTGACCTAAGGATTCAAACAAAACTGGTTTTGTATTTTTATGAATTTCTTACGAATTTCTATGGAATTTAGAAGTTCACTGATTTGAAATAAAGAAGGCTCTGGAAATTTTACAGAGAACACCCCAGAACTTTCTAAATCGAAGCAATTAAGTCTCTGGTCGGGGAAAACAGAGGATAGGAAGAAGATGACGATGTTCCGGCAAAGGGGTCGCCGGCATTAGGAAGATTCAGTGGGTCAGGGCAAACCTTGGGGTAGCCTTGGTTGTGAAGGAGAACGGGCGGAAAGTGAATTCCTGCGGTGAACAGGATCAGCGGTGAGAAGTGCTCGACGGTGGCGAGGTTCCGGTATGGGAAGGACGGTGAGGTGGGGCTGAATAGGTTCAGCGGGTAACGAAGAAGCTTGCCGGGAGTTGTAGTGGATGGAGAATGGTCGGAGGCGTATTCCTCACGGTGACCCATGGCGACAGTAGTTGGCTTTTGCCACGGCGATGATGTTTCGGCATACCGGGATCGAAGAGGCTCGATGAGAGGGTTCACGAGCTTTCTGGAGGCGTTGTGGTCTTGCTTGGGCGATCGACGAGGAATAGGAGCTGCTGGACGTCATGGACTTATGGGAGGAGACAATGGAGCCGGATTGGTTCGCTACGCCGACTACTCCGCGAACCTCAAGGTCCTCCTGCTCACGGGCTAAGCCTCCTCTGCTCACGCGCGTGTGCTGCAGAAACACGGTCTGCACACCCGCGTAGCCTCCTGCAGGACCGCCGCGCCTGGTCGCATCTCCTACGCACTGCTCCCGTTCTGCTCTCACACCACTAGCCCTCAACCTGCTTGCGCGTGGCCTGTTGCCTCGCCCGCGCACTCGCCTGCGGAATCGTGCCGAGCCGGCCACCGGCAGAACACTCCCGCTCGCACTCGCGAACGTGCTGGTCCAATTCCGCTCAGACCTTGTCACACCCTAAAATATTCAATTTTAGGATGTGACTATCTTTTACAATGTGTTCATCTATCAATAGGATTTTTCCAAGAATTTTAAAGATTTTTCTGGCAATTATTCTATTTATCCAAGAGCTAGATCCATTTTTTTTACTTGGAAAGCTCTAAAATTCTTTTTCATGAGTCCCAAATATTTTATTTGGAATCCTCGTGACCCAAATTACCTCTTGGGTTTTCTCGGAAATTTTTGGGATTCTTCCGGATATATTTTTCTTGGTTTGAAATATTTATCTGGACTTTTCTAGATTTATTTTAAACTTAAAAATATATTCTGGGAAAATATTTCTATTTTGATTTTCATCGCAGTCGGACCGAGCCGTATCTTGATGTACGTCCTTTTAACCTTGTCCTCTCCGAATCTTTGAGATGTCCCATCGAGTTCCCGATCCTCTAACCGTTTCTCCCGATCAAGACATGCTTGAAAATGACATCTCGTGGCACGTCTTCGGTGTTTTTCCGACGATGTTTGATCATCAGCAGCCCCAACGACTCGGCCTGGTCCCTTCCTTCTCTTTTCGCGCTCCTGATTAAATGGTTCACGTTCAATCAGCTCTGTCAGCTCGTTTTTGTATTCAGCCCTCACCCGATCATGTTTCGGCTCATAAACGAACTCACTCAGCCCTTCTCGTTTCCTCTTTCCGTTATCTCTTCTATCGTCTCTCTTTGCTCGTTAAATTGTGGAACCCGCTGGTCAACCTAATCTCGCTTTCCGTGAGCAATGCGGACTCAGGAACGAGTCCCATCCCGAGCGCCACCTCGACCCCACCTGTCATTTCCTTTTTCCCTTTTCGCTCTTTTCGTTTTCTGTTGAGGCCCAACCCGTGCACGGGGAGAACTCGGACTCCTCGCACACAGCACCCCTTTAAAGGGCGAGCCAAAAACCTCAGGCCGCAGCATGACCTCCTGCTCGCAATCTTTTTCCCGTGCAGCGCCGTTGCCCTAGCCCCTGCTGCCCCACACATCCTCCCCCTCCGCTCGTCTCTGCACAGCCGCCGCCGTGCCCCTGCAGTGCGCTTTCCTCCTCACGTTCCTGCATCGCCCGGCGCCCTCACCTGCCTGCATCCCCCCTGTGCACGCCCCTGCCCAGCCCTGCACGCCTCCCTGCGCCGCCCAGGAACAGGCGACCCGCACAGGCGCCGTCACCACCAGAGCAGGCCGCCGCCAGGACCCTGCGCTGCTTACATCCCGTGCACCCAAGCTTGCCCAGCAGACCGCCGCCCCTGCGCGCTTGAGGCTCTGCATCTCGTGCGCCCAGAACCGCCCAGCGCCGCCCCCTCCCTCTCCTGCGTGCTTCTGTGCCGTGCGCGTCACCTAAGCGCCCTGCCTTCCCCTATGCGCTGCCCTTGCCCTGCCCATTGATGCCCAGGTGCCGCCATGAGCAGGAACAAAACTGCACAGAACAGCCGCCCATGAACAGAGCCGCCAGTGCCATCTTTCTCCATGAAATTCGATCGCCTCGGTGCATCTCCGCTGCGGGTAACGCATGGAATCGAACCCCCTCCCTCTCCTCTTTCTTTTCCCCCACTTCCCGTGCTCTCCCATGGTCTAAATCGCTCCAATTTTGGCCGACAGGAAGCTTCCGTGCAGCAGCCATGGAGGAAACTCGAGCTTTTGCAATCCAGTCCCCGGAGAAGGATGTAATTTTCCTGTTCTTTCCTGTGTCTTGCAGATTTTGCAGAAAACCCCCTATATCTTTTCCATCTTTTCAATGCAGCCGCACCATGGAATTTTTCAGGTCCAACCCTAATCTTTTCTGTATTTGTGAGCCCTATTTTTCTGTGTCTTGTATTTTCTTTTCAGCTAACCCTTGAAGTCTATAGTTAATTGCGTATAGGTCCCTGCAGCGTTGTTTTATGCGTAGTTTCCGCATTTTAGATCCGTTTCGATCCGTTCTTTTTGCGTTAGTCTTCTAAAACCCTAAGCTATCGTTTAGTAGCGTTGTTGTGCCGTAATTCCTGTTTTTAAAATTAAATATCAATTTAATTTGAATAATATCCTCTCATCTAGTTTTCCGAAATAAAATCCAATTAAGCCTTTTCTCCAGTTTTCATAATTAATGTTAATTTGATTAATATCAACTCAAACGTGTTTGTAATTTAATTTGTTTAGTTCAACACGAATCATAAAGTTCGACGTTTAGATATTCTCACAAGTTTTCTTTTCTAATTAATTATTTGATTAGTGTAATTTATACATAGAGAATTGTATATAAAATTTGACTAAGTTCTACTTTGTCTTTATAAATGCGAATATAATATGAGTTAATTATAATTAGGGATATTCTCTTTTGAATATCTTTTACATTGGTTTTCTAAATTAAAATAAATGAAAGCCTATCGTTCTTTTATTCTTTTATAACATAAATCTCCCGATAGCTGTATCTTTTCAACCCTAGCTCCGTTTTCCGTGTTCCTTTCGCCCTCGTGACCGTAGCAGCGAGCGTTATCCTTTAGTTCGCTCTTGTAAAGCTTTTCTTTTGTTTGTTGTATCTGTTCTTAGTCATTTTTTTTGTTTGCTTGCTTGTATGTTTTGGGCCTGTTACTTGTGTGACGTTAGAAGGAGTGCGATCGAAGAGCTTTGAAGATTTAGAGATTCAAGAACAAGAATTGAAGACTCTGAGGAGCTATTCTCTAAAAGAAAGGCAAGTGTTTCGTTGATCATGCTTTTGTCCTAATAATCACAATAAATATAACTTTTCTTTATGCATGCATGTGCCCTAATTTTGATGGATCCTAATTAAGGATATGCCTAGTCTTTATGATCATTCCTTGTCAACCTGGGTTTTATCTTTATTGTTGGGTAGCTATTGCTTAGTTGCTTCAACTGGTTCTGGTTTGGGAATAATTTATAGCCATGATGTCAACAATGATGATGTTTCACCTATTTTATCCATGCTCATGCTCTTGGTGATGTTAATCACAAGATTATATGTTTTAATCGGAACATGGAGAACCACCCAGGAAAACAGTGCAACCACAATACTATATGGCTCTGGTCTTGGCTAATTAATTAGAAACTCTAGCTTGTGATGATCTTACCGAAAGGGCAAGAGGGGAGTGCGTTGATGGGGTATAGCCCGGTCCTCTTGAGGCATATTGATATATGTGGTCCTTGGCTAAGGCATTTCCTCATTAGGGAGGGTTATGACCACTGCGGCCTGAAACCTTAGCGGATTATCATAAGTTAGGGAATCTTTGTAAAGGCCTCGTAGTGAATCCCTTGCCACTCACCTCGGAAGTGTTTAAGAGGCTAGCTACCTTAGGCAAATCGGGAGACACGAATTGTGGGTAAAGTGTACAACCTCTGCAGAGTGAAAACTGATATATCAGCCGTGCTCACGGTTAAAAGCGGCTTGGACCCTCACATGATAATTGAACTTGAAGATGAATTAAATCGTGGACCATGGCTATGGTTATGGTTATTGTGGACCATATTTATAGTTGTGGTTATGCTTATGCTGTATCTTTTCTTTCTCTTTTAATGTGGGTTTTTGGTATAAACTTATACCATAGTAATCAGGTGCTAATAAAATTTGACCAACTAAAATTGCTTATCGCAGTAAGCCAGTCAGCCTTTCCTTGATTTTGGCCTTCATGTCATATATTTCCCAACACTTGCTGAGTACCAACCATAAGTGTACTCACGCTTGTTATAATTGCTGCTCAGAGGAGAAAGTGATGTGAAGTCTTTCGAAGATGATGCTGAGTTCTAGGCCAGCGCAACCCCCGGTCGATTGCCTGTGAAGTTTGGAGTCTTCGTTTCCAGGATGAGTTGTATAACTCTGATAATCTTTATAGTCTTTTAATTCTCTTTTCGTGATATTATTGCTGATTATTCACTGATGAAGTCACTATATGTATGGAACTTGATCCTGGCATACATATAGCTATGCATTCGGTTTTGTTCTTAAAACCGGGTGTGACAGACCTCCGGGTCTTGCAACTCCGCCGCCCTCTCCACCTGCTGTGATGCCATCAAGGCCGGCCTACCACCGCCGCCGGTCTTGAGCTGCGCGTTGAACCCGCGCCGCGTTGCTCCTGCCTCGACCTCTGCATGGGTGCAGGAAGCTCGTCGTGCCTGGCTGCACCGCAGCACTCAACCACTTCCTACTCCAGGCTCTGCGCGCCCGACCGCCTCGTGCCGCTGCACAGCTTCTCCTTCCGAGCTCACCGCCATAACTGCCCCTTCGCCTCCGCGAGGACCATGGTCTGCCCGCATCAGGGCCGCACCCTCCACGGCCGCCCGCGTCAGGCCACCTCTATGGCCCGCCGGGCCACCTCTAGGTTCTCCACGAGCAGCTCGCAGTGCCGCTTGACCTCGTGCGCTGCCTTCCCCTCAACGGCCTCCGACGTCCTCGACGCGCGGCCCCGCTGCTCCCGTGCGGATCCGCCCGCAGCCGCCGCATTGCAGCTCCTCCCGCACCGCGCACGACCTCCCTGCACACCGACCTGGTCGCGGCCTGAGCTCGCCCAGCGGGGACACCGCCATGCGCTGCACGCTGTCGTCCTGCACGCCGTCCTCCTGCGCAGCTACTCCTCCTCCTGTTGCCGGACCCGCGCTCGCCCCGGCCTTGCCGCACCGCCGCTGCTCACACCGCACGAGCCGCAGCTCCCACGCCGCCTGAAGCCACGCCCGCTCGCGCGCCTGCGCCGCGAGCCACCCTCGCGCCTGCGCCTGCTCACGCCGCGCCTGCGCTGCCAGCCGCTCGCCCCAGCTCGGCGCTGCCCGAAGCAGCAGAGGGAGGGAGGCAGGGGAAGCCCCCAGAAGAAGCGCCGCCGGTGGGGAAAAGAGACACTCGGGAGAGGCAGAATAGAGAGAGAGGAAAAACAGAGGAGAAGGAGAAAAGGAATTTCCCAAGGACTTGTGCGTAAATTTAGAAAATTGCAGGGATCTCTTGGTAAAGTAAAATTTCACATTAATCTAAAACCCTAATGAAGAAATGCCCCAAAACGAAAGTTGGAGAGTTTTTCAAACTCTACAACATTGCTTTAGGGCTCAGTTCAAAAACTGAAAGCTCATATCTTTACACGTTAAATTTTGAACAAGGGTTGGATTTGAATTACTTTTGTCCTAAAGAGTGTAACTTGATAATATTTAGGACTTAAATGCAAGCATTTATGACATGTCATGATGACGGGATAGACACGTCATAAGGACTGGATAGACATGTCATAATGACCTGCACCTTTTTACACTTTAGCCCTGAGTAACTTTGAAAGTTACTTTTGTAATTCGACTATTTGCATAAAAGGACTTGTACTTCTGTAAAATTATATAAACATCCTTATTTTCATAACTTTACTCAAATTTTTACACAATGCAGCATAAATACAATTTCTTTTTTACAGGGGGTAAAGTGAGAAAAATGCATTTGCAAAACCATCCTTCACTTATTCTGAAATTACTTTTCATCTAATACATTTTGTAGAAACAACCCTAGGTTTTTCTATAATTATACAAATACCCTTGTTACTTGCACTTTAAATTTTCAAAAGCTTCACATAAACATACACAAGCTTTACACTAACAAGCACATACTTCACACTAACAAATTATGTGCCTATCTTACAGGTACTCGAACTGTCACAGCCTTCCCCCCTAAAAAGAATCTCGTCCCGAGATTCAGGATGAAAGACTCTTAATGGAAGAGAAGCAATTCACCCATCAAAAGTGGCAGGAAGCAATCACATCAGAGAAGATTGATGTTGATGGTAAAAGCCGTTGGAGTATGACGAGATGAGTATAACAAGAGCATGGATAGATTGTACATGGATGAGTATGACGAGAGAGGAGAGAGAAAAGTGATCAAGTTCTCATAGAGTTAAGATCACGACATGAGGACGATAAATGTCGGCGACATTCATCACAAAACTTATGGATAGCAAGTGAGGATAGTACGAGAGATTGATTTATGAGTGATGTTTGAAACACCCCTGCTCAGAGTTTATTACCTGAATGATTTGGATGATGTTGATTGCAAAACATGCCTATTTATACCGATGCAGTCAAGGGATAATGACAAAATGCTCCAACTCAGAGTGCAATGTTCGACATATAACCATGAATGTATGATTGTAATGATGATGCAACATGAGAATGGAGGATTTCATGCATGATTAAAATGGTGCATATGACACAATGCAATTACCATGCTGTAATGTTTACACCATGATGCAAGGATGACGATGCTTGCAATGTATGCACGTAAGAAATGCATAAAGTATGATGCATACCCTCATGAGTTAATGACGCACATGACTCGCACCCTGCAACCGTTTTCTCATAATTAACACCTGGGTAGTTCTATATCCTTAAGCGAAGATCAAAAGTTAGGACACTAGTAAGGTTGCATAGAAAGAGATTGCAGTGGGTTACGTCACATATACCTAGGCACCAGTGCGCTCCTAATGGCTCAATCATGTGGCTGCAGCGCACATGAGGCCTTAGGTTCCGACACGGCATCATGGTCATGTGACTAAACACCACCACAAAAGAGGAATAACAACCTTGTAGTGCCAATAGCAACAAGATAGATTTAGGAAACCGAAGACAACCCGAAGTGGTACTGGATGCACACCCGTTAATCAGTCTACGGATTTTTGATGACGATGCAACACCATGCACTGACCAAAGATGGTATATGTTATGATGCATGACTTTTACCGGGAGAATTGTATTCAAAGAGTAATTATTGTTATAAATCTTTTTAATTTATTCAAAATCATTTGAGCAGAAATGGAAGGTGCAACTTTCAGATGTTGTAACCAGAATAGCCAACAATATAAGGTACAACATCAAGAGAGGATAAATGAATTACTGAATGATGGATTGAGCGGTTTCCTAATAGTTATCAAAGTTTAACCATCAAAGGAAAAGCTCAGTGCTTCTGCCGAAACAGATTCAAAGCAAGATCAAGGGTTTGATTTGGCTGTCAAGCTAAGATCGGCGATAAAGTCCTAACATGACTCAATCCACTTGATTCACAAAAGACTTTCTCAACTCTAAGTTAGCTTAGCAGATTACGTTGGCTCCTACAACACAAAGTCTAAGCGGGCATTCAGATACAAGCAACATATTTTAGTACAACAACGTAACAAGCAAGGCAATCAAATTAATTCAAGATAGCATGATGCATGCACGTTCTATCGTCCTTACAATAAAAAATAACTGCCAAGTAACCTTGGTCTTACGTAGTTAAGTACGGTGGCCTCATATAGATACGTCTCTCCCTATAATATCTAGTCGATAATCCTAACCGTTCGAACCTATCGAATCGTGGTTAGCATACCTACAGAAAAATACAATATATATATACTGAACCTTTCATGCCAGCATGTCATGAAAGCGTTCCCAATCATTACTATTCACTATAGAAACAGTATCTGTACAATTACCGCCGTACAGACGACGTTAACATACGTTATCGAAACAACGTATTCACAGGGTACCGCAAAATACGGGGGTATTGCTGTTCATACCCTATACCTATCCATATACTCCCAATGTAGTCAACCAAAGTTGGTACATTGGCAGCATCTCAAGTAGGCCACTGCTTGAGAAACAGCGTTCGGTTCGCATCACCGACGGGAAGGCTAACTCCCCAGTTAGCTGAGGATCCTTATCTTCTTACCTCATCGTCAAAGGTGTCGTTACAGAATGTAAAGTTGGGGTTGTGCATGAATTTAAGTTTTGATAGAAAAGTAATGCTAGTAGTTAGGGTTATATATATATTATAGCCACCTCTAATTCCCTTAATAAGCATAACCCTAGGGCTTTACGTACTAAGTGAATCCTTAACGAATCCAACGCGGCTTTGCCAAACATTTTGTTGGTCAAATTTTTATACTGAAAGCATTTTTAAGGTAGAATGTATCTCCAGAGTAACCTTATAGCTCTGATACCAGCTGTGGCAGAACCAACCTGAATTATACCGGCTCAAGTACGCAAGTCCACTCCAGAGGGCTCCAACATACTTCAAACGGTATAATTCCTTGGCCTGTCGGGTAACGTCCCGATAAACCACCGATACAGGATCAAATAAGGTTACCTCACACGAAGGTGAGTCCAGAGATATAGTCACCATCAAATTTTACATCACCGGAAATTATATTACAAGAGTTTCCAAAGGTAGTACGAAGTTCCAAATTTAGTAAAACTATTACAAACTGTTAAAGTTATGGTTTTTGGCAGTGGAATACAAATGCGACGATTTACAATACATCGTCAAGATGGTTGTCATGCTAAGCCCGGGCACGACATCACTCGGTATCATCAGTGTTGGCCGGGGACGAATCCCATTCCACGGACCAACCATCTGGAAGAGCACAGGGCCAAGACAGGGGAAGAGTAGGGTCTTCAAAGACATTACCTGAAAAACATATAACTAGCAAGGCTGAGTATACTAATACTCAGCAAGGCTTACCCGGGATTGGGTATACTTAGCCCATAATTAGACTCATGGAGGCATTGCAAAGGTTCTGGGTTTACTTTCATCTGAAAAGCAACAAAGAGTATAATCTACTTTCAAGTTTTAGCTTTCAGATTCTAGCTTGATTAGCCATTCTAGGTAAGCACCTATACTAAACAAGCAAGGTAGTGATTAACATCCATCAGGATTATTCCATCAATAATTACACTTCTTACTCTATGTGGCAAAAGGAATAAGCAGTCTCAATCTCCGCAAGAAATGGACGATTCTGAATCGAATTTCAACCTTGCAAGAATAAACCTAACTCACACGCTTGGAATACCAATAGGTCGTTCCAAAGCAACCGTTTACCTTTAATTTCGGGTCGTGGAACAGGCCACCACAAGCGACTGCAGGACCGTATGCACACCAATTGTGCAGGACATACGTCTGTAGCGCGAGTACATGATCCCGTATTCCTGTCTGCCTTGCAGAACGTACTCCCACACGTCGGTGCGTGACAAAAACCAAATTACGAGTGGTGGGAGGTATGTCCACTTGTCGGGCCGATTGGTTACTAGGCTTACCACTTTACCATATTTCGCGGCATGTGGCTAGTACTTTCAAACGCTTAGCCACCACTACCACACACTGCGACCTTATCAACTTTAATCAACACAGATGGGGTAAACTTCCAGGTCATGTCATTGTACATGATCCCGTCCATGATCCTTATAGTGATTGCAGAATGATAAACATTCAACTCCTATATCGCGCGTGTGATAGGAAATCACCCGACTTCTACCGGTCCTATTAGCAAAGCATCAATGCGATAAGGACTCAGGTACAATACATTGGTTCCTAGTATCAATGCACCTAGGGTTCCATTTCAACTCCTAGACTTAATGCAAGATATAATATAAGTATAGAATTGTAGTAAAATGTAAATACTAGGTTATGCACCGGTGCTTGCCTTTACTGGTGGGACTGGAGTCAGGGATGTTAGTATTGTTATCTTCCGAACTTTGGTTCGGGGCTTCCGATAATCCCTTGGTGACGTTCCCTTGGTCTTCGGAAATATCCTCCGCAGACTCCTGGGAGATCTTGTAGGTACCGTTTGCGGAAGTAGTCGTATCTACATGCAATACAACATTACATTCAAAGTGTGCACATAAAGCTATTTTACTTCACGATAAAGTTGCAATCCAACATTCATTTAACATATTACTCATATAACATCCAACAAGATCTGGAACTAAATTTAGATAGAGCTTCAGGTGGACAACTAATTAAGATGGACTATTTGTTGAAGACTACAGCAGAGTCGATTGGAAACAACAGGGGTTCAACCGATAGAATTGGTAAAGAAGAGAGCTATCTATACAGTTTTAGGAAATCTGCTGATTCTGTTTGGAAGAGAAATAGGCAGGAGCAATCTCTGTATATGAGTAGAAAAGATTAGCCGATTTGGGTTCATTCGAGGTTAAATCGGCTGATATAGAGAGGAACGCTGAAAGTACAGTACTCCAAGGATAGAATAAGGAAGGATCTTGCCGATTGGATTATCAGCATGTTTCTGGTCTATCTAATTGGCTGGTGCATTGGTCTTGGCCTTAACCGATTCAGGTGCATCAGGTCTAGCCAATTGGAGGTCTACTGGTGCTAGTTGATTGGCTTAAGCTGTATCGGCCATGCTTAAAAGAGACTCTTACTGTGCTAACTTGCCGATCTATGGTGGTGCATTTCGGCAGGTGCAGCCAATATGCCATCTAGATCGGATGTCTAGCTGATCACTGTGCGCATCGGCATAGCCGATTTGTGTACGTGTACTAGTCGATCGTTGAATTGGCCTACTAGCCGATTTAATGCATCGGCACATTAGCCGGTTTACACGTCAGGTAGAACTAGTCGAGTGATGTACTTTGGTCGTGCCTAACAGAGGCGTGTCTACTGTGTTAGCTTAATGATCTAGGGTTGTGTACTTTGGCCTGGGTAGTGATTTTCATCCTTAATGTTCTCCTATATTTACTGGGGCATATCAGCCGTGTAGCTGATTGTCCTACTTTGCACTGATTGCCTAACTGAGATGTGCCTAAGTGCTATCCTAGGTAACTAGGTGTGGTTGTATCAGCTTGATTACGTCAGCACAACAATTGAGTGACGTACAGCCGATGGGGTTATCCAAGTTAGACCTGTTACAAGAACTAGGTGGAACAAAACACTAATATCGGACTAGGCTGATGAGACCACAAGTGCGGAATTAGACTAAAGAGGATGTGACTGATGGGTTTGTGCCGATGGGGATATGTTCTACAGATGTGCAGCTGATTGGAGTGTGGTTGAGAGTATGTGACCGATAGGTATATAGCTGATCTTTCAGCCGATAAATCGGCTGATAGTAGTGTGTGGATAAGGATGGGAAAACTAAGGATTGATCGGCCATATTTGACCGATATGGAAAACAACTAGAATCAGCTTAGATCAGCCGATAGCAAGAATCCTAAGATGTGTGTGCACCTTCGATACATTGACTATGTGCAGCCGATGTAGGACAGAACAAATGAATTGTATCGGCAGTAGCCGATATTAGAAAGATAACAACCGTATCGGCTAATCAGCCGATGGTAGAAGCATATCAAAAGAATTGCATCGGCTGACAGCTGTTACACTGAAACATCATAGATTCAATTGAAATGGATGCTTAGCGGCTGAGCCAATAGCCGATGCTGAAGCATAGCTACAGAGATGTATAAGCTAAGCAGCAGCTACACACGACTAACAAGGATCCTTATACGAAAAGGGCCTTAAGGAGACTGCAATCAAGACAAGAACAATATCTTGATGGCAGGGATATGAGTACTCGTGTGAAAGGATTAATTAAATATCATACATCTCTACTTGAGACACACATCCTATGATTTACCTTTCAGCTATAACATATGCATATAACATAAGGTACAATAAAGCACTCATTCCCTAATATTTAACCTAGACCACAATTCAAAAACCTTCAGCTCAAGATCACAACATAAAACTTGTAGATTTTGACCTAAGGATTCAAACAAAACTGGTTTTGTATTTTTATGAATTTCTTACGAATTTCTATGGAATTAGAAGTTCACTGATTTGAAATAAAGAAGGCTCTGGAAATTTTACAGAGAACACCCCAGAACTTTCTAAATCGAAGCAATTCAGTCGCTGGTCGGGGAAAACAGAGGATAGGAAGAAGACGACAACGTTCCGGCAAAGGGGTCGCCGACATTAGGAAGATTCAGTTGGTCAGGGCAAACCTTGGGGTAGCCTTGGTTGTGGAGGAGAACGGGCGGAAAGTGAACTCCCGTGGTGAATAGGGTCAGCGGTCAAAAGTGCTCGACGGTGGCGAGGTTCCGGTACGGGAAGGACAGTGAGGTGGGGCTGAATAGGTTCAGCGGGTAACGAAGAAGCTTGCCGGGAGTCGTAGTGGAAGGAGAATGGTTGGAGGGGTATTCCTCACGGTGACCCGTGGCGACGGTAGTTGGCTTTTGCCACGGCGACGATGTTTCGACATACCGGGATCGAAGAGGCTCGATGAGAGGGTTCATGAGCTTTCTGGAGGCGTTGTGGTCATGCTTGGGCGATCGACGAGGAATAGGAGTTGCTGGACGTCATGGACTTATGGGAGGAGACAATGGAGCCGGATTGGTTCGCTACGCCGACTCCTCCGCGAACCTCAGGGTTCTCCTGCTCACTGGCTAAGCCTCCTCTCCTCACGGGCGTGTGCTGCAGAAACACGGTCTGCACACCCGCGTAGCATCCTGTAGGACCGCCGCGCCTGGTCGCATCTCCTGCGCACTGCTCCCGTTCTGCTCTCACACCACTGGCCCTCAACCTTCTTGCGCGTGGCCTGTTGCCTCGCCCGCGCACTCGCCTGCGGAATCGAGCTGAGCCGGCCACCGGCAGAACACTCCCGCTCGCACTCGCGGATGCGCCGGTCCAATTCCGCTCAGACCTCCGGGTCTTGCAACTCTGCCGCCCTCTCCACCTGCTGTGACGCCATCAGGGCCGGCCTACCACCGCCGCCGGTCTTGCGCTGCGCGTCGAACCCGCGCCGTGTTGCTCCTGCCTCGACCTCCGCATGGGTGGAGGAAGCTCGTCGTGCCTGGCTGCACCGCGGCACTCAAGCACTTCCTACTCCAGGCTCTGCGCGCCCGACCGCCTCGTGCCACTGCGCATCCGCGAGAACCATGGTCTGCCCGCATCAGGGCCGCATCCTCCACGGCCGCCCGCGTCAGGCCACCTCTGTGGCCTGTGCCGGGCCACCTCTAGGTTCTCCACGAGCAGCTCGTAGTGCCGCTTGACCTCATGCGCTGCCTTCCCCTCAATGGCCTCCGACGTCCTCCACGCGCGGCCCCGCTGCTCCCGTGTGGATCCGCCCGCAGCCGCCGCATTGCAGCTCCTCCCGCACCGCGCGCAACCTCCCTGCACACCGACCCGGTCGAGGCCTGAGCTCACCCACCGGGGACACCGCCATGCGCTGCACGCCGTCGTCCTGCACGCTGTCATCCTGCGCAGCTACTTCTCCTCCTCTTGTTGCTGGACCCGCGCTCGCCCCGGCCTTGCCGCGCCACCGCTGCTCACACCGCATGAGCCGCAGCTCCCGCGCCGCCTGAAGCCGCGCCCGCTCGCGCGCCTGCGCCGCGAGCCGCCTACGCGCCTGCTCACGCCACGCCTGCGCCGCGAGCCGCTCGCCCCAGCTCGGCGCCGCCCGAAGCAGCAGAAGGAGGGAGGCAGGGGAAGCCCCCAGAAGAAGCGCCGCCGGTGGGGAAAAGAGACGCTCGGGAGAGGAAGAACAGAGAGAGAGGAAAAACAGAGGAGAAGGAGAAAAGGAATTTCCCAAGGACTTGTGCGTAAATTTAGAAAATTGCAGGGATCTCTTGGTAAAGTAAAATTTCACATTAATCTAAAACCCTAATGAAGAAATGCCCCAAAACGAAAGTTGGAGAGTTTTTCAAACTCTACAACATTGCTTTAGGGCTCAGTTCAAAAACTGAAAGCTCATATCTTTACACGTTAAATTTTGAACAAGGGTTGGATTTGAATTACTTTTGTCCTAAAGAGTGTAACTTGATAATATTTAGGACTTAAATGCAAGCATTTATGACATGTCATGATGACGGGATAGACACGTCATAAGGACTGGATAGACATGTCATAATGACCTGCACCTTTTTACACTTTAGCCCTGAGTAACTTTGAAAGTTACTTTTGTAATTCGACTATTTGCATAAAAGGACTTGTACTTCTGTAAAATTATATAAACATCCTTATTTTCACGACTGTACTCAAATTTTTACACAATGCAGCATAAATACAATTTCTTTTTTATAGGGGGTAAAGTGAGAAAAATGCGTTTGCAAAACGATCCTTCACTTATTCTGAAATTACTTTTCATCTAATACATTTTGCAAAAACAACCCTAGGTTTTTCTGTAATTATAAAAATACCCTTGTTACTTGCACTTTAAATTTTCAAAAGCTTCACATATACATACACAAGCTTTACACTAACAAGCACATACTTCACACTAATAAATTATGTGCCTAGCTTACAGGTACTCGAACTGTCACAACGGCGATCGCCGGCGGCGAGGGTGGAGGGGTGGTGAAGCACTACCATGTCGGTGCGCACCTGGGGGTGGCCGAAATCGGGTCGGGGTGAGCTATAGCGGTGGCGCGACGGGGACAGTGCAGCCGGTGATGGGGATGAACGGCGGGAAGGGTGCTCTGGTGGTCGGGGGTGGTGGGGAAGTAGTCGAGGAGCTTCGGGGCGAGGTGGGGAAGCTCGGGGTGGAAGCAATTGAGGTCGAGGAGGGCCGGAGGAAGGTGTCCCACGGCGAACAGAAAGCGGCGGCGGATGGAGATCATCGGGAACTCATCGGGGAGCCGGTGTGGTGCTCTAGGGGACCAATTGAAGGGTTGTGGAGCGTCACAGGGTTGATGTAGTGCTGGCTGATGGGTTGTGGTGGCGCGGGAAGGCTCAGAGTCAGCTGCCCACGGTGAGCAGGAGGCGGCGGCGGACGGTGGTCGTCGGTGACTATGCTCTGGCCAAAATTGGAGGGCGGCTGGGGGCTGGGAAGCACAAGCAGGGGTCGAGGAAGTTTGCTAGAGGGTCGGTGAGAGCAATAGGTGCTCGATGGTGGCTGTCCACGGTGATCCGTGGCTCACCGGAGAGAAGGAGCGGCGGCGGAGGCAATTGGAGTTCGGGGTGTGCACGGCGAAGAGGAAAAGATGCAAACGACGTCTCTGTGATCTCCTAGTTATGTTGAGCAGAAGAGGAGAGAAGAGGAGGTAGGCGTGGGCACAGAACATGGCGGCGGCGATGTGGCGGCCGGCGGGCGGCTCGGGACGCCATGGCGCGTGCGGGGAAGGGCAGCAAAGAGGGGAACGGAGCCAGGATTGGGGAGGGGCGACGCGTGGAAGAAGGGGAAGCAGGAGGTGGAGCAGCGACGGCGGCAGAATGGCGACCAGGGGGAGAGCTCTGTGCCAGCGGCAGAAGAGGAACAGAGCAGAGCACGTGCTCGGGGAAGAAGAAGAGAGGGGAGGGGGTTCGAAGGACTTGTTTGAAAAACTCAGAAATCTCAGGGGCCTCTTGGTAAACTAATTTTTCCCACTGATGTAGAGATCTAATGAGAAAATGCCCTAAACAAAAGTTGTAGAGTTTTTCAAGCTCTACAATATTGTTTTAGGGCTCAAGTTCAAAAACTCAAATTTTATGGCTTTTCATGTTAAATTTTTGAGTAAAGGTAGAATTTGAATTCTTTTGTCCTTACCAAAGTGGTTTGATGAAATTTTGGATATGTTTACAAGTTTTCATGGGATGTCATGATGACTTGTATTCTTACATGTTAGCCCTTAAGTAAACATGAAAGTTACATTTACACTTCAACTATTTTACATAAAAGGCCCTATGATTTTTGTTTTAATCACACATAGGTCCCTATTTTTACTTAAAGGCTTATTTTCCTTAGGATTTAACCTATCTTTTACACTTTCTTTCCTATGGTAATATAAATTTGACACCTAGTATTATATGTACCCTAGGTTTTAATGCTATCTCCCATTTCAACTAATTAACAATCAAGGACCTATATTTTACAGAAATTACAATTTTACCCCTAGTCTATAGTACTACTCACATATACCATAGCAAGCATACATATTTCACACTAAAAACCTAGTGTTTATGTTTCTAATTACCTGAATGTTACACCAGCCAGCACCGCCCTCGCGGTGTACCCGTTCTTAGTTGTTCTTGTTTGTTTGCTTGCTTGTATGATTTTCGGCCCGATGCTTGTGTGACGTTAGAAGGAGCGTGATCCAAGAGTTTTGAAGATTTAGGGTTTCAAGAACAAGAGTTGAAGACTCTGAGTAGCTATTCTCTAAAAGAAAGGCAAGTGTTTCCTTGATCATTCTTTTATCCTAATAATCATAATCAATACAACTTTTTCTTTATGCATGCATGTGTCTTAATTTTGATGGATCCCAACTAAGGATATGCCTAGTCTTTGTGATCATTCCTTGTCAACCTGGGTTCTATCTTTATTGTTGGGTAGCTATTGCTTAGTTGCTATAACTAGTTCTGGTTTGGGAATAATATATAACCATGATGACAACAATGATGATGCTATACCTGTTTTATCCATGTTCATGCTCTTGGTGATGTTAATCACAAGATTATATGTTTAATCGGAACATGGAGAACCACCTAGGAAAACAGTGCAACCACAGTACTATATGGCTCTGGTCTTGGCTAATTAATTAGAAACTCTAGCTTGTGATGATCTTACTGAAAGGGCAAGAGGGGAGTGCGTTGATGGGGTATAGCCCGGTCCTCTTGAGGCATATTGATATATGTGGTCCTTGGCTAAGGCGTTTCCTCATTAGGGAGGGTTTTGACCACTGCAGCCTGAAACCTTAGCGGACTGTCATAAGTTAGGGAATCTTTGTAAAGGCCTCGTAGTGAATCCCTTGCCACTCACCTCGGAAATGTTTAAGAGGCTAGCTACCTCGGGCAAATCGGGAGACACGAATTGTGGGTAAAGTGTACAACCTCTGCAGAGTGAAAACTGATATATCAGCCGTACTCACGGTTAAGAGCGGCTTGGACCCTCACATGATAATTGAACTTGAAGATGAATTAAATCGTGGACCATAGTTATGGTTATGGTTATCGTGGACCATATTTATGGTTGTGGTTATGCTTATGCTATATCTCTTCTATTTCTTTTAAAGTGGGTTTTGATATGAACTTATATTTTAGTAATCAGGTGCTAATAAAACTTGACCAACTAAAATTGCTTATCGCAGTAAGCTAGTCAGCTTTTCCTTGATTTTGGCCTCCATGTCATATATTTTCCAACACTTGCTGAGTACCAACCATAAGTATACTCACGCTTGTTATAATTGCTGCTCAGAGGAGAAAGTGATGTGAAGTCTTTTGAAGATGATATTGAGTTCTAGGCTTGCATAACCCCTGGTCGATTGCCTGTGAAGTTTGGAGTCTTCATTTTCAGGATAAGTTGTATAACTCTGATAATCTTTATAGTGTTTAAATTCTTTTTTTGTGATACTGTTGCTGATTATTCACTAATGAAGTCACTATTTGTATGGAACTTGATCCTGGCATACATATAGTTATGCATTCGGTTTTATCTTTAAAAACCGGGTGTGACAGAGGTGGTATCAGATCTGTATCGACCGTAGGATGCTAGCCTAGATAGCAATGGTCATTTTCTAAGATCTATTTTGATCAATTTTGACGTAAAAGTCATATTTTACCATATCCTTGACCCTCTTGTTGTTTATTCCTCATCCTTCTTCATTATCTCACCCTTGATGCTGCTTTTATCTAACTCTGTATTCTTTTCTTTTATTCCCTCATTTCCATTGCTTTTATAGCTCACAATTTCCTTGTCTGCTTGTACCCTCAATGGCATTGGTTACCTTGTATCCATTTGTTCCAATTTACCTCCTCCTTGACTTCAAGTTTGGCCACTTTGAAAATCCCCTTATATTCTATTCAAAGTGGATTTATTTTTCTCCTCTCCTCTTGTTACAAATGATAGATTGTCCGTCCTTGTACCCTGAAGAATGGAAGTAATCGTCTACTACAAGAAGTCAAGCTAGAGCAATTGAAGACTACATTGGACTCATAGGCGTTACACTCAAGAAGTCAATGCTCCGCCAGACAAGCTGAGACAGATGCTTAACTCAAGAATGCTGAAGCTTTAGGATATGACCCATACTTAGGAGGTTTTCCTTTTCAGTTGTAAAACGCTAGTTCCAGTTGTTTGATAGTTTGTTTTGGTGTGCTTGTAATGCTTGTTGTTTTGCTATTGACTGCTTAGACTCCTTATTTTTGCTCATGGATGTGTTATGGGACTTATGCCTGCAATGACATCATTTATCCCATAGTTTTCTCAACCACGATATCTTCACGTTCCAAAGCATAAGCTAGCAGAAAAGACCCAAACCCGAATTCCATCCTTTTGTCTCGATACCCATCTTATCATATCGCTTTACTCCTTGTCAGAAGCTCTTTGCCTTATCTCTCCTTTCTATCCCTAGACTTTACGAATCTCTCGTTTACGCCGTCTTCTTGCTCCTTAGCAAAAGATACAACAGAAGACCCAAATCTGTTTCTCTTTTTTTTCCTTGACACCCATCTTATTACCTTATTGCCTCCTTTCAACCACAAGATTTTGTAAATCTCTCATCAACCCCATATGCTTGGAAGCATGTGAAGAAGACCCAATCATCTTCCCTCCTTTTCTTTTTACCCATCTTGCCATCTCACCTTACTCCTTAAAAAAAAAACTCTATGTTCGATCTCCCCTTCCAATCACCAGCCCTTATGAATCTCTCGTCAACGCCTTCTGCTCAATCCAGCTGAAAGCAAGTGAAAATCCAAATCCCAAATTCTCTCTTTTCTCAACACCGACCTAATTACCTTGTCGCCTCCTTGATAAAATCTTTTATCCTAACTCTCGTCTTTGTCACTAGCTCTTGTGAATCTCGGGACGAGATTTTGTTTAAGGGGGGTAGTTCTGTCACACCCTAAAATATTTAATTTTAGGATGTGAGTATCTTTTACAATGTGTTCATTTATCAATAGGGTTATCCGAGAATTTTTAGAATTTTTCTGTCAATTATTCTATTTATCCTAGAGCTAGATCCATTTTTTTTATTTGGAAGGCTCTAAATTTCTTTTTCATGAGTCCCAAATATTTTATTTGGATTCCTCGTGTCCTAGAATTACCTCCCGAATTTTCTTTGGAAAATTTTGGGATTCTTTCGGATATATTTTTCGTGGTTTGAAATATTTATCTGGACTTTTCTAGATTTATTTTAAACTTGAAAATGTGTTCTAGAAAATATTTCTATTTTGATTTTCATCGCAGTCGGACCGAGCCGTATCTTGTTGTACGTCCTTTTAACCTTGTCCTCTCCGAATCTTTAAGATGTCCCATCGAGCTCCCGATCCTCTAATCGTCTTCCCCGATCAAGTCATGCTCGAAAACGACGCCTCGTGGCTCATCTTCAGTGTTTTTCCGATGATGTTCGATCACCGTCAGCCCCAATGACTCCGCGTGATCTTTTTCTTCTCTTTTCGCGCTCCTGAATAAATGGTTCATGTTCAATCAGCTCTGTCAGCTCATTTTCGTGTTCAGCCCTCACCCGATCCTGTTTCGGCCCATATCCGAACCCGCTCGACTTTTCTCTATCTCCATCTCTCTATCTCGTTCTATCCGCGATCGATTCTCGCTCTCAAACGGCCCATCGGTTTGCGCCGGTGCGGTTCCACCTCCCCGTCTTTCTCCTTTCCGTGGCTCAGTTCAGTGTTCCAGGCCCACACCAAACGAATCTGCTCGGCCAGCACAGGTTTAGCTCTCGGCCCATGGATGAAACAGTTTCGGCCCATAACCGAATCCCTCAGACTCGCGCCCACCTGCACGCCGCGCACCCACCCCGTGAGCCCTCGCGCCCTCCTGCTTGCCAAACCTCAAGCCTCCATGTCCCTATAAATCCTGCTCACTTAACCCTAGTCTCACATCTTTGTGCCTCGCATTATCCTCCTCGCATTCCTGCACAGCAGCCGCCGTCGCCCAGGCCCCATCCCGTTCCTCTCCTGCTCGCGCGCGTGCGCCACCAGGACGCCGCGTTCCTCCACGCCTAGCCCTGCGTGCCCTTGCTGCGCCGCCCTGCCCTGCGCCTGGGCATCACCGCCCTCCCCCTGTGTGCCCACGGCTAGGTGCCCGAGCTCGTGCACCAGAGGATGCCACCATCCCTGCCGTGCCGCTTTTCCTCTGCCTGTGCGCACCAGCCAGCGCCGCCCTCGCCCCTGCGTCGCGCCCCCTGCAGGCCGGCCCTACCGTTCGCTCGCCCCTGTGGCACCCTTGCCCCAGACCAGCACCGCTTGGAACAGAAGTAGGCACCAGCCACCCAGAACAGATGAACAGAACAGCTGCCGCATCTTCCTCCGCGAAATTCGATTGCCACGGTGCATCTCCGTGGTAAGTTAGGTATGGAATGGAATCCTCTCGTCGTCCTCTTTCATTTGCCCCGCTCCTTGTGACCTCTCATGTCCTAGAACGATGGCAATTTGAGGAACAGTAACCGCTGCCACCATTGCTGCCTGATTTGAAGCTTTTCGCGATTTAGTCCCTCGAAGATTATGTAATTATCGTGTAAATTTCTATGTCTTGCGAAATTTGCAGAAAACCCGCTAGATCTATTACATCTTCTCAATCCAGCCCCACCATAGAATTTTTCATATCTAACCCTGAACTTTTCTGTATTTGCAAGCACTATTTTCTGAGTCTAGTATTTCTTTTCTGCTAACCCCCGAAGTCTATAGTCAATTACGTATACGTCCCTGCAGCGCTGTTTCATGCATAGTTTCCGCGTTTTAAATCCGTTTCGATCCGTTCTTTTTGCGTTAGTCTTCTAAAACTCTAAGCTATCATTTATTAGTGTTGTTGTACCGTAATTCATGTTTATAAAATTAGATATCAATTTAATTTGAATAATATCCTCTCATCTAGTTTTCCGAAATAAAATCCAATTAAGTCTTTACCCCGGTTTTCATAATTAATGTTAATTTACTTAATATCAACTTAAATGTGTTTCTAATTTAATTTGTGTAGTTCAACTCGAATCATAAAGTTCGACGTTTAGATGCTCTCACCGGTGTCTTTCTAATTAATTGTTTAATTTGGATAATTCGTACATAGACTTTTATATATAAAATTTAATTAAGTTGTATCTCGTCTTTATAAATGCAAATATAATATGAGTTAATTATAATTAGAGATATTTCTCTTTTATATCTTTTACATTGGTTTTCTAAATTAAAATAAATGAAAGTCTATCGTTCTTTTATTTCTTTTATGATATAAATCTTCCGATAGATGTTTCTTTTCAACCCTAGCTCTGTTTTCCGCGTTTCTTTCTTTCTCGTGACCGTAGCAACGAGCCCTATCCTTTAGTATGCTCTTTTAAAGCTTTCCTTTTGTTTGGTGTACCCGTTCTTAGTTGTTCTTGTTTGTTTGCTTGCTTGTATGATTTTCGGCCCGATGCTTGTGTGACGTTAGAAAGAGCGTGATCCAAGAGTTTTGAAGATTTAGGGTTTCAAGAACAAGAGTTGAAGACTCTGAGCAGCTATTCTCTAAAAGAAAGGCAAGTGTTTTCTTGATCATTCTTTTATCCTAATAATCATAATCAATACAACTTTTTCTTTATGCATGCATGTGTCTTAATTTTGATGGATCCCAACTAAGGATATGCCTAGTCTTTATGTCATTCCTTATCAACCTGGGTTTTATCTTTATTGTTGGGTAGCTATTGCTTAGATGCTATAACTGGTTCTGGTTTGGGAATAATATATAACCATGATGACAACAATGATGATGCTATACCTGTTTTATCCATGTTCATGCTCTTGGTGATGTTAATCACAACATTATATGTTTAATCGGAACATGAAGAACCACCTAGGAAAACAGTGCAACCATAATACTATATGGCTCTGGTCTTGGTTAATTAATTAGAAACTCTAGCTTGCGATGATCTTAACGAAAGGGCAAGAGGGGAGTGCGTTGATGGCAGGGTAGGGTGGCGCAGCAAGGGCACGCAGGGCTAGGCGTGGAGGAACGCGGCGTCCTGGCGGCGCACACGCGCGAGTAGGAGAGGAACGGGATGGGGCCTGGGTGACGGCAGCTGCTGTGCAGGAACGCGAGGAGGATAACGCGAGGCACAAAGATGCGAGACTAGGGTTAAGTGAGCAGGATTTATAGGGCCGCGGAGGCTTGAGGTATGGCAAGCAGGAGGGCGCGAGGGGTTTGGCAAGCAGGAGGGCGCGAGGGCTCACGGGGTGGGTGCGCGGCGTGCAGGTGGGCGTGAGTCTGAGGGATTCGGTTATGGACCGAAACCGAGAGCTAAACCTGGGCTGGCCGAGCAGATTCGTTTGGTGCGGGCCTGGAACACTGAACTGGGCCGCGGAAAGGAGAAAGATGGGGAGGTGGAACCGCACCGGTGCAAATCGACGGCCCGTTTGAGAGAGAGAATCGATCGCGGATAGAACGAGATAGAGAGATGGAGATAGAGAAAAGTCGAGCGGGTTCGGATATGGGCCGAAACAGGATCGGGTGAGGGCTGAACACGAAAACGAGTTTACAGAAATGATTGAATGTGAACCATTTATTCAGAAAGGATCACACAGAGTAGTTGGGGCTGATGGTGATCGAACATCATCGGAAAAACACTGAAGATGAGCCACGAGGCATCGTTTTCGAGCATGACTTGATTGGGGAAAACGATTAGAGGATTGGGAGCTCGATGGGACATCTTAAAGATTCAGAGAGGACAAGGTTAAAAGGACGTACAACAAGATATGGCTCGGTCTGACTGCGATGAAAATCAAAATAGAAATATTTTCTAGAACACATTTTCAAGTTTAAAATAAATCTAGAAAAGTCCAGATAAATATTTCAAACCATGAAAAATATATCCGGAAGAATCCCAAAATTTTCCGAAGAAAACTCGGCAGGTAATTTTAGGACACGAGGAATCCAAATAAAATATTTGATACTCATGAAAAAGAAATTTAGAGCCTTCCAAATAACAAAAATGGATCTAGCTCTAGGATAAATAGAATAATTGATAGAAAAATTCTGAAAATTCTCGAATAACTCTATTGATAAACGAACACATTCTAAAAGATACTCACATCCTAAAATTAAATATTTTAGGGTGTGACATCTTTGTTCATCAAAGTTTTAGCTTAATATCTACATGATTAGGCCCTTCAAACGGGTTGAACGTTCTGGCAGTACACTTGATAACTTGTATCAACATAAAGAGGGATTGTTCCGGGAATGGGCTCTCTGTTGGTTTTTAGGCCTCTGTCTAGGTTGTTATTCTGTTACCTTTTGTATCTGTTAGGCTCAATTACGTGTAGGATGTTCCGATTATGCAGTGAAAGCTTCAACCATCGTAGATTGGATTAGCTTAATAGTTACAGAGCAGGTTTTATTTTACCATCGGATATGCATGCTTTATTCAAATGCTTAGATCTGATCTGTTACTGGACATAATCGGCTCTTTACAGCCGATATTGGGAATAACCCAATGAGCCAATCACGGCTCGGACTAATATTTACATGTGCCTGTGCATGCAGGAAACTAACATAAATCACTTCTACACCTTCTTGATCAGGTACAAGATGAGGTGGCACGCCTAGCAACCTAGACGCCAGGTCATGTGCCGGATCTCGGGCCGGTGACCGAGGGATCGGGGCCCACCAGCAGTCCCAGGAGCCTCCCGGCTCCTCGTGTTGCCTGTCGCCGGTGGGACCATCTTCATTAACTACATCGACTTCTGCTGACGGGATGATGAGGGAGGATCCGATCACGTACGAGGAGCTGCCTGCCGAGCACAAGCAGAAATACGACAAGATCAAGGCTCTCTTCGAAACCGATCTCATCGGCTCTTTCGAGAAGACCCGCCACCACGGTGTTAGGTGGAAGGGGCTTTCACCTGAAGGCGCTCTTGATGATGTGGACCTGTCCACCCCTTCAGAAGATTGTACCAGAGCTCTGCGCCAGGAAGTAAACTACATGGTGGCCCACTCGCTGCATCGGCACTCCGAGAGCCTAGTGAACTCTTTTGAGCGTGTCGCGCTGCGCGTGGTCCAGGAGATCATGAAGCATCAATACTCTCCAACGGGACCTACCCTAGGGAGTCATAAGGGAGAATTGCCGTTCCAGCCCAAACCAGCGCTGCCTTATGCACTCGCGGCTCCGGAGCCACATGGCTCCCGGGCCTACATCGTCTACAAGGCGGGAGGTGACCCTGTGGATCCGCAGTTCTTCAGCGACCGGCCCAAGGAGATCCCGCACGGATACATGTGTGCTTATATACCGAACTGCAACAATCCAGTACATTCGGTGTAGAGAGCGGCTGGAGGAGTTTCCAGGGCAGATGCTAACAAACAAGCATGGCTAGCTGCTTATGCCACCAGGCTGAGTCACGACAGTACACACTCAGCCCCAGGAGTGCAAATGGTAGACCAGATCAGTGCCATCTTAAGAGATCAATTTGGCATTCTACCAAAGAGGAGGGCGATCGGCTATACTAAGCCGTATCCCAGTGACTACGATCTAATTCACCTGCCGCCCAAGTATCGACTCCCTGAGTTCACCAAATTCAGTGGAGCAGAAGGATCTAGCTCCATCGAGCACGTGAGCCGATACTTGGCGCAATTAGGAATGATCTCGGTGTCAGATCCCTTGTGAGTAAGGTTCTTCTCGCAGTCTCTCATAGGGACGGCCTTTGGATGGTACACATCATTAGGCCCTGATTCAATCCGCACCTGGAAGCAGTTGGAGGAGCAGTTTCATATTCAATATCATTCGGAAGCTGCAGAGGCAGGGATTGCCGACTTGGCACAAGTATGGCAGAAGCGTGGGGAAACCATGGTGGAATATATCCAACGCTTCAGAGAGGTCAAGAACCGATGCTACTCGACCCGTATTTCAGAGAAGGAGGCGGTCGAGTTGGCATCCTTGGGACTGCTAAAGCCGATCAAGGATCTGGCTTTCCAATTGGAGTTCAATTCTTTGGCGCACTTGGTGCAAAAGTTAACAACATATGAGCAGCGCCACCCAGAACTATACCAGGATAGGTTCAAGCGTCAAGTAACATTGATCGACACAGAAGACGCTGAGGATTCTAGGGATGACCAAGAAGTACCAGTTGTAGAATGGACTCGGGGCACAAATCTCGTGTCCTGTAAGTGGGTGAAATAGCAGGGACCTGCAAAAGGTTTTGACTTCAACGTGAGCAAAGTTGAACAGATATTTGATCTGTTATTGAAGGAGAAGCAGTTGAAGTTACCTGAAGGCTGCAAGCTTCCTACAGCACAAGAGCTGCAAGGGAGATCATATTGCAAGTGGCATCATTCTTTCACTCATAACACTAGCGACTGCAAGGAACTCCGTCGGTAGATCCAATTGGCTATCGAGCAAGGCTGATTGATCTTGGGTCAAACTGCCATGAAGGTCGATACTCAACCTTTCCCAAGTGTTAATATAGTGGAGGGTTATGACCGGTCTGCGAGGCGACAATTAGATTTCACACTTGACATTAATGTGGCGGGGCTTGCACCACGCCGCCGCACCAGGAATGAAGAGGCTGATCCCTGCGATCGGCCCCAAAAAGGGGAAAAGGGATATATCACGGAAGAACAAGTAAGGCATGTCAGGAATCCACGACCGACCTCTTCAGATCTGTGACATTTCAGGTGCTTAGGAGCTAGGCACATAAATTTCTAGTATGAAGTTGTGCTTATTGGTGTGAAGTGTGTGTTTGTTTTGATGAAAGCCTTTAGAAAACTTAAATATACGTTAAAGGGTATTTTTGTAATATTTGAAAAATTAGGATTCTTTTTGTAAATTGTGTACAAATGGGAGGTAATTTCAAAAATGTGTGAGGGGTTGATTTGCAAACGTGAGTTTTCACTTTTTAACCACTGTAAGAAGTATAAATACTCCAAGGTTTCAGTAAAAAGGTAAAACTTATTTTGTATTTATTTGAAATTGAATGATTTGTTGGTTTTTAAAAAAATTTCAAATCCATAACTATTTTGAAGTTGGACCCTAAAGCAAAGTGGTAGATCCTTTTAAGCTCTACACTTTTGATTTTGGGCATATTTTCATTAGGGCTATAGTTTGGAAGCAAATTTTACTTTACAGTAAACTCCTTGAACTTTTGCAAATTTATGAGCAGGTCCTCGTCTTCTTCCTCCTGCTTCCCCCTCTCTGTTTCTCTGCAGCCGCCCACCGCCCATCGCCGGCATTTTCCCAGCCGCCAGCTGCCCCTTCACCGCTCTTCCTGCGCCACCTGGCCCCCATCTCACCTGCCCGCCGCTTAACTGACCCGGCTGGCTCCTCCTCGCGCGGACGCGTCGCGCCGCTGCCCGCCCGAGCCACCACGCGCGCATTCCTGTTCTTTTCCCCGCTCGACTACTTCACCGGAGCTCCTCTGTCCACCACCGTCAGCCGTCTTCGCTGCTCCTCCTCTCCAATTTCGTGCTCCACCAGCACCGCCGCATCTCATTGCCCTTCCTGATCCGCTCTTCTTCCTCCTTCCACGCACGCGCAGCCTAGAACGCCACGCCGGCGATCTCACTCTTCGCCACCATTCTATTTCTAGTCAAACCAAAGTTCCACCCCTTCTCCTCCTTCGTCAAGAGCACCATCAGCACTACATTTCCACGCCAAAGCCCCCTGACCAAATTCCTTCGCCTTCCTGCACTCCAGTCGCCGGACCACCGTCGCCGCCCTCAGAACCTCATCGCGCCGGCTTTGTTTCTAGTCGAACCACTGCCTCTGAGCTTCCCTTCTACAATTCCAACCACCTCCAAGTCCGCTGTAAGCTCCTGAACCTTTTTCCCCACTTTTCCCTCACCGCCGGTGAGCCTCCTCGCCGGATTTTAATCACCACTACTCGACTTCTTTTATTCAAATTGATTAGGGACCCAAATGCAAGCCTCTATTTCATTCTAGGGTCTTGTTTGTAAAGTACACGCCCGTCAGCTACACACCCATCGGCCACACGCCCATCGACTGCATGTCGATTGGTTACACCCCTATCGACTACTTTTGCTGAAGAAAAATCATAGCCGATGCATACCCCAATCAACTAGATAAGCTATCTAAAAGGCTTGCTGTGAAGTAGATCCGGTCAGCTCTGTAGTAACCTTCACCAAATAGAACTTTTGAACAAAGTTTTTACACCGTAAACTCTACTTAAGTTTATTTCTTTCAAATCTTTTTGTTTGTACAAATTAGTTAAGTCTTGAACTGATGTAATGAGTGTTTTCTTGTTGGATTGCAACTTCATCATGAAAACAAAATAATAACCATTTGCTTCAAATAATTGCATATCATGTAGATTTGATGACACTCGCCGACGGTACCTACGAGCTAATCCCGGATCCGAACGAGGGTATTTCTGAAGCTCAAGTAAACATCACCAAGGATCTTTCTGAAGCCCCGAAGCAAGGTTCAGAAGATACTAACCTCACTGACCCCAGCCTCACCAGTAAAGGCAAGCCCCAGTGCATAATCCAGTATTTTAAATTATGCACTTATATTGTTATACATCTATCTTGTGCATTAAGTTTTAGGAATTGTTATGAAACCTTAGTTGCATGAAACCTAGGAACCTATGTAATGTTTTCGAGTCCTCATCGAGTAGATGCTCTGCTAATAGGACTGGTAGAAGTCGAGTGATTTCCTGTCACTCACACGATATAGGAGTTGATTGTTTACCATTTTGCAATCACTATAAGGATCACAGATGGGGTTATGTGCAGTATCATGATTTAGAATGATACCCCGTCTGTGTTGATCAATTTGATAAGGCCGTAGTGTGTGGTAGTGGTGGTTAAGTGTTTGAAAGTACTAGCCACATACCATAAATATGATACGCGGTAAGCCTAGTACCTAATTGGCCCGGCAAGTGGACATATCCCCCACCACTCGAATTTTGGTTTATGTACACACACACCAATGTGTGGGAGTACGTTCTGCATAGCAGACGGGAGTACGGTCATAGAGTCACGCTGTAGATGTACGTCCTGCACATTGGATGTGCGTATGGTCCTGCAGTCGCTTGTGGTGGCGCTGATCCATGACCCAGAATATGAGGGGAATGGTTGCTCGGAAAGAAAAGTTTCCAAGCGTGTGAGTTAGGATCTCTTGCAAGGTTATGAAATTCGATTCAGGAATTGTCCATTTCTCATGGTGATTGAGACTGCTTGAAACTTCTACCACATAAAGTAACAAGAGCAACAGTTGTTGGAATAATATTGATGTATGTTTTAATACCTACCTTGCTTGTCTAGTATAGATACTCACTTAGAATGGCTAATTGAACTAGAATCTAAAAGCTAAAATATGGAATTAAGGACATACTCTTGTTGTTTTTCAGCAAAAGAAACCTAGAGCCTTTCAACATCTCATGGTCTAGTTATGGGCTAAGTATACCCAATTGACGGGTAAGCCTTGCTGAGTATTAGTATACTCAGCCTTGCTAGTAATGTGGTTTTCAGGTATGTCATTCGAGGACTCAGTTGCTAGTTCTCTCTAGCCCTGCACCTTACCACCTAGCTGGTCTGTGGAATGGGATCCATCCTCGGCCGGCAATGACTCTTCGGAATGACGCCATGCTTTGGGCTAAGTATGGTGCTTGCTTTGCAACAAATAGTCACATTGTTGTATCTTTTCCGCTGCCCTCTCTGAATAATGTTTGTTAAAACTTGAAGTTTTCAAACAATGTCTGTATAAATTTGTTTCAGTTAGGTTTGTAATAACTACTATAACTATGTTGTAAAAATGTAACGGTGATTGTATCTCTGGACTTGCCTTCGTGCGAGGTACGCTTGATGGTCTGGAATCCGGTGGTTTCATCGGGACGTTCCCCGACAGACCATTGGGTTGTTCCGTTTGAAGTATGTTGAGATTATGTCACCTGTATAACGATGGTCTGCGCACTTGAACCAGAATTATTCAAGCGGTTCTGCCATAGGCTGGTATCAGAGCTAACAAGTGTACACCGGAGATACGTTTGACCTTAAAAGTGTTTTTAGTATAAAAATGGACCAACAAGGTATTTTGTAAAACTGCGTTGGTTTCGTTAAGGATTGTGCTTAGTACATAAAGCCCTAGGGGTTTGTATAGGAATTATTAGGTAGCTACTAATATATATACAATACGCTTATAGTACTACTCTAACTTTCAGCACTACATTTCTGTAAAAACTTACTTTCGAGCACAATCAACTTTATATTCTGTAACGACGCATTCGATGATGAGGTAAGAGGGTAAGGATCCTCAGCCAACTGAGAGAGCTTGGCCTTCCTGCCGGTGATGCGAACCGAACGCTGATTCCCAAGCAGTGGCTTACTTGAGATGCTACCAATATACCAACGATAAGTTGATTATATTGGGAGTATATGGTTAGGCACAGGGTATGGTGATCGCTGTTCATACCCTTGTTTTATACAGTGTCCCCGTGAATACGTGCGAAAGTAACATATGTTAATGTCATCTGTACGGCGGGAATTGTACGGATGCTGTTTCTATAAGTGAACAGTAATGTTTGGGAACGCTTTCATGACGTGCTGGCATGAAAGGTTCATGATATATGCGATTTTTCTGTAGGTATGCTAACCCTGACTCAATAGGTTCTGAACTAATAGGATCTCTCGACTAGCTATTATAGGGAGAGACGTATATATACTATGCTACCGAAACTAACCACGTAAGTCCAAAACTATATGGCAATTGTTTTTGGTTGTGCGGACGAGTAGTATGTGCATGCATACTTCATGATTAAACAAAGTGAATGAATTAATGGCTTGTTGTTTTAAGGCTATCTGGAGTGTTGCTTATCATAATTATAGTCTTGAACTGGTCATACAGACAGAATTAGGGTTTAGTATCTCGGTATCTTTTGTTTCATCCTCAAGATCTATATCATCCATCTGATTTCTGGCCTTTGCTATTACTAGAATCGGTTGTCTCGTTCCATTTATCTTGTGAGTTCTCCGTAGGGTAGCTACATTCTAGCTATTCCATGAGTCAGACTCACATTTTTCCCGCAGTTTTCTCAAAGCATTTTTGTTGAAAACTTGCAATCTTACCATTTGAATCCTTGCTTTAGGTGGCGGATTTTTGGAAGATGTTTTGGGACCACGAGGGACATGCTCACACCAATGCCTTGCATTGGGAGGGTTTTCCACGTCTCTTGTGGGAGTCACTTTAGTTGTTTAGCTACACCGAGCCACCGCAATATGATGGAGTGGAGTATAGTGAAGAGGGTGTTCCTTGGTGCAGAGTGAAGATGACTATTCCCCAGCAACCAGCGAGATCATTGTGGCAGCCCATCGAGATTGATGTGGTTGGTCACCGTCTAGCAGAAGTAATGGCACGACAGACTGAACTCCTTGATCAGCTAGTGCAGGCACAGCAAAACCAATTCCGTTATCAGCAACGAGGTCGTGATGAACATCCCTCTGCTAGTTACCAAGATTTGTTTAGTACGCAGCCTCCACTTTTCCATAAGATCGAAGAGCCTCTTGATGCGGATGCATGGCTCCACACTATTGAGTCCAAGTTTGCGCTACTGTCCACACCATGCTCCAAAGCAAACAAGGCACTCTTTGCAGCACAGCAGATTCGTGGCATTGCTCGCATTTGGTGGGATCATTATTATGCCATGCAGCCAGAAGGACATGTAGTCACATGGGAAGAGTTTCGGACCGCCTTTAGGGCGCATCATATTCATGAAGGGCTCATTGAGCGGAAGCTCAATGAATTTTTAGCTCTTACCCAGGGAACCCGCACCATAATGCAGTATGCATAAGCTTTCAATCACCTGTGTCAGTATGCGGGTTATCATGCAAACACCGATGCCAAGAAGCGAGATCGTTTCCGTCATGGCCTGAAAACCAAGCTTAAGGAACGACTGAATCTTGTTAAGATAGACACCTTCAATAAACTGGTCAACATGGCAATTACTCAGGAAGATTGCATTTCAGGCCATCGGGCTGAGAAGAAGTGGAAGATACCTACTGGACCCTCGAGTGCTCAACCCCCGAGGTATCGGTTAATCAAGAATACATCTCCACGAGCCCCACACCAAAACAATCAGTCAAGCAGATGGGTAGCTAGACACCCTCAGCAGTCTAGATTCAATAGACCACCAGTGCCTCAGCCTCAATAGCAGCAGCAATAGTTTGGATGAAGGCCAAACTTTCCGCAGTTCAACCAGGGAAACAACAACAATCGTTGTTTCAATTGCGGCAGCTCGTCGCATTTCATCAAGAATTGTCCTCAACCTAGGAAATCATTCCAAGGGCAGACTTCCAACCCGAGCAGCAAGGGCGGAGATAAGAAGCAAACTATACAAGTCCGCCAAGGGAGGGTGAATTTCACAACTCTCTCCGAACTTCCTAAGGGTGCACCAATAATGACGGGTACTTTCACTATACACCATCAACCTGCGGTTATACTTTTTAATTCTGGTGCAACCCATAGCATTATGAGTCCAGAGTTTGGAACAAAAATAGGCTTGGATTTCTATCATACTAAAGGAACATATATGATAGCGACTCCTGGCGGTAAAATTGCTTCAAATTGAATATGTAGAGATGTGCTAATTCAATTGGGTAGCAACCTGGTAAAGACAGATTTAGTTTTGCTAAACCTAGAAGGAATGGATATCCTACTAGGTATGGATTGGATGACTAGGCACTAGGTATTATTAGATATCTCTTCCCGAGCGGTTGAGATAGACTCACCTGATTACAGAGCTACTATTTTATATCTTCCACAATGGGAGTATATCAACTCTTGCATTTATGCCATAGAAGGGATCAAGGTTGAGGACATCCCTATCATATGTGAGTACCCAGATGTTTTTTCGAATGATTTGCCCGGAATGCCTCCTGATAGGGATATTGAGTTTATTACAGAGTTCCAACCCAGTACAGCCCCCATCTCTAAAAGACCCTATCGTATGCCACCCAATGAGCTGGCAGAATTAAAAGTTCAACTTCAGGACCTTCTTGATAAAGGTTTTATTCATCTAAGTGCTTGACCATGGGGATGTCCAGCCTTGTTTGTAAAGAAAAAGGACCATAGCCTCAGACTATGTATGGACTATCGCCCCCTCAATGCAGTAACCATCAAAAACAAATATCCTCTTCCCCGCATTAACATCTTGTTCAACCAATTAGCTGGAGCCAAGGTATTTTCCAAAATTGACCTTCGCTCTAGATATCACCAGATAAAGATTAAGCCCAGCGATATCCCAAAGATAGCATTCTCCACCAGATATGGACTCTATGAATATCTAGTTATGTCTTTTGGTCTTACCAACGCCCCAGCATATTTCATGTATCTCATGAACTCTGTTTTTATGCCGGAGCTCGATAAATATGTCGTAGTATTCATTGATGATATTCTGATCTATTCCAAAAATCTGGAAGATCATGCTAGACATCTTCATATTATTCTTCAGAGATTGCGAGAACACCACTTGTATGCCAAGTTCTCCAAATGTGAATTTTGGCTAGATACAGTTAAATTTTTGGGTCACACCATCTCCAGTGACGGCATATCTATTGATCCGAGTAAAGTCCAAGAAGTGATGGATTGGAAGCCCCCTACTTCAGTCCATTAGATCTATAGTTTTCTTGGTCTTGCTGGCTATTATCGTTGTTTCATCCCTGACTTCTCTAAAATAGCCAAGCCAATGATAGAATTGCTAAAGAAAGGAGTTAAATTCTCTTGGAAGGAGAAGTGTGAAGAAGCATTCCACACTCTAAGAGCACACCTGACTACTGCTCCAGTTTTGGCTCAGCCAGATAATTCCAAACCTTTTGATATCTATTGTGATGCGTCAGGCAGCGGACTTGGTTGTGTACTCATGCAAAACAACCGAGTAATTGCTTATGCCTCACGAGCACTCAGGACTCATGAACAGAACTATCCTACCCATGATCTTGAGCTTGCAGCCGTTATCCATGCGCTTAAGATCTGGAGATATTATCTTATGGGTACTAAGTGCAACATCTATACTGACAATAAGAGCCTCAAGTACATTTTTACACAAGCAGATCTAAATATGAGACAAAGTCGTTGGCTAGAGCTTATAAAAGATTATGATCTAGAAGTGCATTATCATCTAGGCAAGGCCAATGTGGTTGCAGATGCACTTAGCCGCAAAGTGCATTGCCATTGTTTATCAATAGAAGCCTTCAGTGAAAATCTCTGTTGGGAAATAAGAAAGCTCAATCTTGAGATTATTCCTCAAGGTAGTTTGAATCATATAGCAGTTGAACCCACACTTCAAGATAGTATCATTATAGCACAACTACATGATAAAGGAGTCAAAATCATCAAGCAACAGTTAGCCAGGGAGAAAAAAAGTATAAGTGTTTTCAAGTAGATCACAAAGGAATTCTATGGTTCAAGGGACGTATGGTTGTACACAAGGACCATCAGCTTCGTAAGCAAATTCTAGACAAGGCACATTTGTCCAAGTTCTCTATGCATCTTGGCAGTACTAAGATGTATCAAGACCTGAGATAGAACTTTTTGTGGACTCGCATGAAAAGAGAAATTGCAAGATATGTTTCTGAGTGTGATATTTGCCAAAGAGTTAAACCTAGTCATTTAAAGATTGCTGGTGTTCTTCAACCTTTACCTATTCCTTCTTGGAAGTGGGAAGATATCAGCATGGATTTTATCATTGGCTTACCCAACACTTCCCAGAAACATGATTCTATCTGGGTAATCGTTGATCGATTAACCAAAACCGCCCATTTCCTTCCCGTGCATACTACTTACCATGCTAAAAAGTATGCAGAGATCTATCTAGACCACATTGTTCGTCTCCATGGAGTACCTAAAACAATCATCTCTGATCGTGGAGCACAGTTCATTGCTCGTTTCTGGGAGCAACTCCAACACTCTCTTGGAACCAAATTAATTCGAAGCTCCGCGTATCATCCACAAACAGATGGAAAAACAGAAAGGATAAATCAAATCCTAGAGGATAAGCTTAGAGCCTGTGTGATCCTATATGACAAAATTGGGACAAATGTTTAGCTTTGGCAGAATTCTCCTACAATAACAGTTATCAGTTGAGTCTTAAAATGGCTCCTTTTGAAGCATTATACGGTCGCCGATGCCGAACTCCTTTGAGTTAGTCTCAAACCGACGAATGAAAAATCTTTGGGCCCGATCTTGTCACTGAAGTAGAAGAAAAAGTGAAGATCATTCAAAGTAATCTCAAGATAGCCCAATCTCGACAAAAGAGCTACTCGGACAGACGAAGGAAACCATTGCAGTTTGAAGTTGGTGACTTTGTATATCTAAAGATATCTCCTACCCGAGGTGTTCAACACTTTGGTATGAAAGGAAAACTCGCTCCTCGATACGTTGGACCTTTTAAAATTCTTGAGACTTTTGGACCCGTAGCTTATCGTCTTCAACTTCCCTTTCAGCTAGCAGCCATTCATAATATTTTCCATGTATCTCAGCTTAAGAAATGCATCAAAATCCCTACCGAGGTTATCAATTTCCAAACCATCAAAATCGAGCCAGACCTATCTTATACCGAACGTCCGATCAAAATACTAGATACCAAGGAGAGAAGCACAAGAAGAGAAACAGTTAGGATGTCTAAGATCCAATGGAACCATCACACTAAAGAAGAAGTGACTTGGAAAACTGAAACTTATCTTCAGCATAACTTTCCAGACTTCCTTAAAGCCAAACCAAGTATCTAATCTTCCAATTCCATCATGTTCCAGAATCTCGGGACGAGATTCTTTTTAGGGAGGGAGGCTGTGACATTTCAGATACTTAGGAGCTAGGCACATTAATTTCTAGTATGAAGTTGTGCTTATTGGTGTGAAGTGTGTGTTTGTTTTATTGAATGCCTTTAGAAAACTTAAATATATGTTAAACGGTATTTTTGTACTATTGGAAAAATTAGGATTCTTTTTGTAAATTGTGTACAAATGGGAGGTAATTTCAAAAATGTGTGAGGGGTTGATTTGCAAATGTGAGTTTTCACTTTTTAACCACTGTAAGAAGTATAAATACTCCAAGGTTTCAGTAAAAAGGTAAAACTTATTTTGGATTTATTTAAAATTGAATGATTTGTTATTTTAAAAAAATAATTTCAAAACCCTAACTATTTTGAAGTTGGACACAAAAGCAAAGTGTTAGATCTTTTTAAGCCCTACACTTTTAATTTTGGGCATATTTTCATTAGGGCTACAGTTTGGATGGAAATTTTACTTTTACATTAAACTCCTTGAACTTTTGCAAATTTACGAACAGGTCCTCATCTTCTTCCTCCTGCTTCCCCCTCTCTGTTTCTCTGCAGCGCCGCCCACCGCCCATCGCTGGCGGTTTCCCCGGCCGCCATCAGCCCCTTCGCCGCTATTCCTGCGCCACCTGGCCCCCAGCTCGCCCGCCCGCCGCTTAACCGACCCCACTGGCTCCTCCTCGCGCGGACGCGTCGCGCCGCTGCCTGCCCGAGCCACAACGCACGCCGTCAACCACCAGCAGCTACTTGCCGCTCACCCGCACGCCTCTTTTTAGCTTGGGAATGCGCCCAGTGAACTTCTCCTTTCTTTAATCCCCTCGCGCGCACCCGCATTCTTGTTCTTTTCCCCGCTCGACTACTTCACCGGAGCTCCTCTGTCCACCGTGTCAGCCCTTTTTGCTCCTCCTCCTCTCTAATTCCATGCTCCACCAGCACCGCTGCATCTTATTGCCCCTTCCTGATCCGCTCTTTTTCCTCCTTCCGCGCATGCGCAGCCCAGAACGCCGCGCCGGCGATCTCACTCTCCGCTGCCGTTCTATTTCTAATTGAACTGAAGTTCCACCCCTTCTCCTCCTTCATGAAGAGCACCATCAGCACTACATCTCCACGTTGAAGCCCCCTAACCAAATTCCTTCGCCTTCCTGCACTCCAGTCGCCGGACCACCATCGCCGCCCTCGGAACCTCACCGCGCCGGCTTCCCTCGCCGCCGGTGAGCCTCCTCGCCGGATTTTAATCACCACCACTCAACTTCTTTTATTCAAATCGATTAGGGACCCAAATCAAGCCTCTGTTTCTTTCTAGGATCTTGTTTGTAAAGTACACGCCCATCAGCTACACACCCATCGGCCACACGCCCCTCGACTGCACGTTGATTGGCTACACCCCTATCGACTACTTTTGCTGAAGAAAAATCACAGCCGATGCATACCCCAATCGACTAGATAAGCTATCTAAAAAGCATGCTGTGAAGTAGATCCAGTCAGCTCTGTAGTAACCTTCATCAAATAGCAGTTTTGAACAAAGTTTTTACACCAGAAACTCTACTTAAGTTTATTTCTTTCAAATATTTTTGTTTGTACAAATTAGTTAAGTCTTGAACTGATGTAATGAGTGTTTTCTTGTTGGATTGCAACTTCATTGTGAAAACAAAATAATAACCATTTGCTTCAAATAATTGCATATCATGTAGATTTGACGACACTCGCCGACGGTACCTACGAGCTAATCCTGGAACCGGACGAGGGTATTTCTGAAGCTCAAGTAAACATCACCAAGGATCTTTCTGAAGCCCTGAACCAAGGTTCGGAAGATACTAACCTCACTGACCAAAGCCTCACCAGTGAAGGCAAGCCCCGGTGCATAATCCAGTATTTTAAATTATGCACTTATATTGTTTTATATCTATCTTGTGCATTAAGTTTTAGGAATTGTTATGAAACCTTAGTTGCATGAAACCTAGGAACCTATGTAATGTTTCCGAGTCCTCATCGAGTAGATGCTCTGCTAATAGGACCGGTAGAAGTCAAGTGATTTCCTATCACTCACGCGATATAGGAGTTGATTGTTTACCATTTTGCAATCACTATAAGGATCACAGACGGGGTTATGTGCAGTATCATGATATGGAATGGTACCCCATCTGTGTTGATCAATTTGATAAGGCCGTAGTGTGTGGTAGTGGTGGTCAAGTATTTGAAAGTACTAGCCACATGCCATAAATATGGTACGCTGTAAGCCTAGTACCTGATTGGCCCGGCAAGTGGACATATCCCCCACCACTCGAATTTTGGTTTATGTACACACGCATCAACGTGTGGGAGTATGTTCTACATAGCAGACGGGAGTACGGTCATATAGTTGCGCTGTAGATGTACGTCCTGCACATTGGATGTGTGTATGGTCCTGTAGTCGCTTGTGGTAGCGCTGATCCACGACCCAAAATATGAGGGGAATGGTTGCCAGGAAAGGAAAGTTTCCGAGCGTGTGAGTTAGGATCCCTTGCAAGGTTATGAAATTCGATTCAGGAATTATCTGTTTCTCGCGGTGATTGAGACTACTTGATACTTCTGCCACATAAAGTAACAAGAGCAACAGTTGTTGGAATAATATTGATGTATGTTTTAATACCTACCTTGCTTGTCTAGTATAGATGCTCACTTAGAATGGCTAATTGAACTAGCATCTGAAAGCTAAAATATGGAATTAAGGACATACTCTTGTTGTTTTTCAGCAAAAGAAACCTAGAGCCTTTCAACCTCTCATGGTCTAGTTATGGGCTAAGTATACCCAATTGACGGGTAAGCCTTGCTGAGTATTAGTATATTTAGCCTTGCTAGTAATGTGGTTTTCAGGTATGTCATTCGAGGACTCAGTTGCTAGTTCTCCCTGGCCCTGCACCTTACCACCTGGCTGGTCCATGGAATAGGATCCGTCCCCGGTCGGCAATGACTCTTTGGAATGACGCCATGCTTTGGGCTAAGTATGGTGCCTGCTTTGCGACGAATAGTCACGTTGTTGTATCTTTTCCGCTGCCCTCTCTGAATAATGTCCATAGACACTTGAAGTTTTCGAACAATATCTGTATGTTTCTGTTAGGTTTGTAGTACTTTACTAGAAACCGGTTTGTAATAACTACTATAACTATGTTGTAAAAATGTAACGGTATTGTATCTCTGGACTCGCCTTCGTGCGAGGTACGCTTGATGGTCCGGAATCCAGTGGTTTCATCGGGACATTACCCGATAGACCATTGGGTTGTTCCATTTGAAGTGCGTTGAGATGATGTCACATGTATAACAATGGTCTGCGCACTTGAACCGGAATAATTCAAGCGGTTCTGCCACAAGATCTCCTCAAAAATTATGAATACCAGTACCAGCAATGTCTCCAACGTGAGTCGGAGGAGGAAGAGTATGGACGGTGTACTGGGAAAAGTTTGAAGAAGCGGGAAGACACGCGTGATCATTGGCATTGCCCATTCTTCAAGTGTTGCTGGGACTCTGGCATGAGCTGATTACCTACTATTAAGGATTGCCCGGAGTGTGGATCCTGGAAGCGTGATGCAGAAGGGGTCTCGGTTTTCTTACATTTGGGACTTGTGCCGCCCTAGCATGAGCAAATTCAGCCACCACGAAGAGGGGTGGACTTTGAAGAGGAGGAGGATAAGTATCACCGGCCGCGCTGGTGCCCTGATGGACTTAACCGTTCCTAGAAATGCAGGGTACAGCGGCTGCGCAGCCTGGAGGAAGCCAAAGCCAGATATCTTGAGACACTGAGGAAGGCGCGCCCGGATTTGGTGGATAAAGTCCATTATACCTAGGAAAGGGAGTCGCGCCCTCCCAAGAAGGAGTGGCGTCCAAAACCAACAAGAGCCGATGCGAAGTCATCGGCTGATGCACATATGGTGTTTGTACTCCCTGCGGAGTTCTACGCTCAAGGCCGTCAAGAATTACCGGTAGCCTAGCTTGACTTGGGGCCATGGCTAGTTATATTTGAGAAGCCCCGAGCAAAGAACTACAAGCATTTGAAGGCTTTATATCTCAAGGGTTGCATAAACAGCCAGCCTGTTAATAAGATGTTGGTCGACACAGGAGCGGCAGTTAACATAATGCCGTACTCAGTGTTGCGTCGGTTGGAACAGTCCATTGGAGATCTAATCAAGACCAACGTCACGCTGAGCGATTTCAATGGCCAAACATTAGAGGCACAAGGCGTCCTTAGTGTGGATCTGACCGTTGGAAACAAGACTGCCCAACCTCTTTCTTCATCATCAACAGCAAGAGTACATACAATGTCCTACTTGGCAGGGATTGGATCCATGCTAACTACTGCATCCCTTCCACAATGCATCAATGTCTAATTCAGTGGGATGGAGATGAGGTAGAGGTGGTTCATGTAGATGACTCGATCGAGATCTCACATACCGCCATGAGCATCTGGGATGCGGAAGACCAAGAACCGATCTCAGGGATCAGTTTGGAAGGCTGCAACCGCATCGAGGCTACAAAAATTGGGGTGAGGCTAGTCTTATCCACTGGCCTTATAGAGTAGATAAATCACAAAGGACGAACTGCTCTGACACACTCAGCAAGGCCAATCCCCGCGATCGGCCCCAAAAAATAAAATGTAAACTTTTGATGGCAAGTGTTTTACATGATCATAGCAGTTACAGGGAGGCCCGCTCTAGCAGCCAGCCATACTTCAATTGTAAAATTTCAAAGATCAATGAAGGTTATAAAGTGAGCGATCTCAACAATCGACCGAAACTCATTTTGTTATCTTCTCTGTCCATCTGAAGCGTTGACTTAATAGATGACAGAAAATTAGGATACGGGTTTACATCGGCTGACGAGCTTGAAGAAGTTGATATTGGTCCTGGGGATAAGCCACAACCAACATTTATCAGCAAAAAGTTAAGCCCGTGTCTACGAGAGCCGACGATAGCTTTGCTAAAGGAGTATGCAGATTGCTTCGCCTGGGATTATACGGAGATGCCTGGGTTGGACAGGGGCATAGTTGAGCATCGGCTCCTTCTCAAGAAGGGATTTTGGCCATTTCAGCAGCGAGCACGGCAAATGAAGGCTGAAATTTCTGGTGAAAGTCAAGAAAGAGGTGGAGAAAATGCTAGAAGCAGGATTCATCAGGCCCTGCAGGTATGCTGAGTGGATTTCAAGTGTTGTACCTGTGCAAAAGAAAGATGGCCAATGGTGAGTCTGTGTAGACTTCAGAGACCAAAACAGGGCTACTCCAAAGGACGAATACCCGATGCCTGTCGCGGAGACATTGATCAACGCAGCTGCCGGTCATAAGATCTTGATTTTCATGGACGGCAACGCCGGCTATAACCAAATCTTCATAGCTCCGGAGGATATAAACAAGACCACGTTCAGAGTGCCTGGGGTAGTAGGACTATTTGAATATGTGGTTATGACCTTTGGATTGAAGAATGCCGGTGCTACGTATCAACATGCCATGAATTACATTTTACAGGATCTGATCGGCAAGTTGGTGGAGATTTATATTGACGGCATCGTAGTGAAATCTGCGTTGGTTGAAGGACACTTGGGGGACCTACGGCAAGTTCTGGAACGAACCAGAAGGTTCGGGCTTAGGATGAATCCGAAGAAATGTGCTTTCGGCGTATCGACCGGTCAATTCCTTGGTTTCTTGGTTCATGAAAGAGGAATCGAGATCAGCCTAAAGAGTCAAGAAGCTGTGAGAACAATGATGCCATCTACTACGAAGAGGGAGCTCCAGTAGCTCATTGGTAAGATCAACTTTGTTAGAAGGTTTATTTCCAATCTCTTTGGGCGGATTGAGCCTTTTATGGAGTTGGTGAAAATTAAAGCCAATGATGAGTTTCGCTGGGGGGGGGGGGGCAGAGCAGCAACCGACATTTGAAGAGATCAAGGAGTATCTGTTAAAACCATCCGTGTTAGTTCCACCCTAGCAAGATAGGCCATTCTACCTGTACTTATCAGTAGGTGACATCTCCATCGCTTCAGTAGTAATACAAGTGCATGACGGCAAAGAGAGGGTTATGTTCTACCTCAGCAGAAGAATGCTAGATGCGGAGACAAGGTACCCTGACATTGAAAAGTTATATCTTTATCTGTTCTTTACATGCACAAAGCTCCATCATATCCTGCTGTCAGCCGAGACAATCGTCATCTGCAAATCGGATGTTATCAAGCACATGCTATCGGCTCCTGTGTTGAAAGGCCGACATGGGAAGTGGATGTTTGCATTGTCAGAGTTTGATATCCGATACCAACCCGCGAAGACAGTCAAAGGGCAGGCGCTGGCGGATCTCATCGCAGAAAGGATCAATACTGACATAGCAGCACTCTTCGTACGCGCATGGGCAATGTACTTCGACGGATCGGCTTGTGGAGATGGATGTCGCATAGGTATCCTGCTTGTGTCACCTTGGGGGCAACGTATTCTTTTTCAATCAGATTACCTACCATTTGCACCAATAATCTGGCGAAATATGAAGCGGTGCGTAAGGGTATGGAATTGCTTCTTGAGGCCGGACCTGAAGCAGTGGAAATTTTTGGGGATTTAAAATTGGTGATCTGTGACATTCAGGTATTTAGGGTTAAAACACACTAGATTCTAGTATAAAGTGTGTATGTTTGATTTTATGTATGTGCGCTAAAACTTTAATACAAAGGCAAAAGGATCTTTTTATAATTCTGGAAAATTTAGGTCCTTTGGTGCAAAATGGGTGAGAATGGGAGGTAAAATCAAATATATGAAGGTTGCTTTGCAAAAAGTCAAGAACTTACTTTTAAACCGCAAATAGAGGTGAAACTACCCAAAGGATGCAAGTGTAGTGTAGATTTTAAATAGGATTTTTTTAAAGTTTAAAATTTTACCAAGTTTTAAGTTAAATTCAAATCCTTAGCTCTTTTGCAACAGAACCTTAAAGCAAAGTTGTAGATCTTGATAAACCCTACACTTTTTCTTTTGGGCACATTTTTATTTGAGCTATGGTTTGAAAGTTAACCTTGCTTTACAGTGGAGTCCCTACACTTTAGACAAATTGCAGCCAGGTCCTTCTTCATCTACCTCCAGTCCCCCTCTCTCTGTTTTTCTCTCTGCCCAATCCCGCCGCCCTCGCCGGCCATGTGCTGAGCACCTGCTGCCCCGCGTCGCTTCCCTCTGCGCCACGTGCCGTCCCAGCACCCGCGCCGCCGCTCCCCACCCCGCGCTGGCCCTCTCCTCGCTCCTCCACATCGCGCCACCGCTGCCCGAGCCGCCACGCATCCCCCCGGTTGCCAGCAGCTGCTCCCACGTGGTCGTGCCTTCTTCTGGACCTTGAGCATGTCCTGGAGCTCCCCACGAACCCACTCTTGCTTTTACGCGCCTGCATTTCCACTGCTTTTCCTTTTCCCGAGCATCCCACCTTGCCCGAGCCCCGCCGCAGCCCCGGCTTCCCGTCGACAGCTGCCTCCGCCGCCTCCCACCCCCGATCCAGTGCTCCAGCAGCACCACCGCGACCCACTGAAGCTCACAAGCCTGCCCAATTTCGTTTTCCCGCGCTAGATCGCCCGAACCACTACGCCGGTGAGCTCGAGCTTCCACCGCCACTCGGCCTCGCCGTCATCCCGACGATCTACTACCTCTTAGCCCCAGCCAAGTGTACCATTAGCACCACATCATCGCGTGGAAGCTCTCTGGTCACTTCCCTGCCACCCTCCGGTAGTCCGGCCACCGGAACGCCGATGCCGCCCTTCGAAGCTTCGCCGCCTGTCTCTGTTCGCCGTCGACCCGCCGCCTCGGCCCTTCTCTTCCCCATCACCGGCCACCCCTATGACCGCCGTGGGCTCCTGAACCTTTCCCTGTGTAGCCCGGCTAAGGACCCAATTGCAAGGATTTGAATCTTTCCAGGGGCCTTTCTGTAGGAAATCAGTACCCCCTCTAATTCAAATCAGCCAACTTGTAAAATCCATAGGAATTTGTAGAAAAATCCAAAAATTACCAAACAAGTTTTGTTGTGTTCCAGAAGTTTAGATCTACAACTTTTGTTACTAAAGTGCAGTATGAAACAAAATATTTTTAGAGTTATTTTGAAGTTTAGCAAAAGGGTATCTTGAGTATAACTTATGCATATTAGCTCTATTGCTTGTGAATTTTGGTAAGTAGCCTGTTTAGGGTATGGGTGAGCTTGTGTAAAAATTTCACTTGCAGTAATGAACCCTAGCTAGAATTAATTTAAAACTTATACAAATCAAGCTTGCAATGGTTTAAATTTATTCAAGCATGTTACTAAGGTTTTCATGCTTAGATCTTTTTACCATGCGATGTTCTGCAATAAAGTAGTCATAGTAAATCTTTCAAAAATTTATAACACTGTTTTGTTTAAGATTTGAATTTAAACTTGATATTTGAATACAATTCAAATGCTTTAGTGTTTGTTTTCAGAAAATTATGAAAAATTTATAGTAAGCTCATCCATTAGGAATAAGCTTACCTACAAAAATTCAGGACCCTAGCCTTTATGGATTTTAAAATAAAAGTCAAACTTGTTAACTTAATTCAAATAAATCAATTAATTTGATAATTGAATCAAAGTACACATGGTGGGTTAGAATTCAAACTTCCTGCTTTATGAAAATATGTTTATCAATTGGTTGGATTGCAACTTTATTGTGAAGTAAAATTCTTAACTCAAGAACCATCTAATTTAAATCATTGCATATCTTGTAGAGTCAACGACACTCGATGACGGAGACTATGAGCTAGTCCCAGAACCCGAGCAAGGATTTTCTGAAGATCCTGCGAACGTCGCCGAGGTTATAACTGAAGCCCCGAACCAAAGTTCGGAAGTCTTTGACATCACTGACCCTAGCCCCGCTCAAGAAGGCAAGCCCTGATGCATAACCCAGTACTTTAAACTACTACACTTATGCAGTTTTATACTTATGTATCTATATTATGCATTACGTGTAGGAGTTGAAATGGAACCCTAGATGCATGAATCCAAGTAACCTATGTATTGAGCCCGAGTCCATATCGAATAGATGCTCTGCTAATAGGACAGGCAGAAGTCGAGTGATTTCCTGTCACTCGCGCGATATAGGAGTTGAATGTTTACGATTCTGCAATCACTATAAGGATGATGGATGGGGTCTTATGCAGTATCATGACTTGGAAAGTTACCCCGTCTGTGTTGATAAAAGTTGATAAGGTCGCAGTGTGTGGTAGCTGTGGTTAAGCATTTGAAAGTACTAGCCACATGCCGTGAAATATGGAAAGCGGTAAACCTAGTAACCAATCGGCCCGAGGAGTGGACATACCTCCCACCACTCATAATTTGGTTTTTCACACGCACCGACGTGCGGGAGTACGTTCTGCGCAGCGGACAGGAGTACGGTCGTGTAGTCGCGCTGCAGACGTATGTCCTGCACATTGAATGTGCGTATGGTCCTACAGTCGCTTGTGGTGGCCCTGATCCATGAGTTGGAATGAAAGGCAAACGGTTGCTTCGGAATGATTATTGGATGTTCCAAGCGTGTGAGTAAGAGTAAGAACAGTAACGAATTGAGACTGCTTATTCCTTCTGCCACATAGAGTAAGAAAAGTAACGAATATGGAAATAATCTTGATGGAATGTAATCTCTACCTTGCTTGCCTAGTATAGGTGCTTACCTAGAATGTTTAATGTAAATAGAAGCTGAAAGCTAAAACATGAAAGTTGGATCATACTCTTTGTTGCTTTTTTCAGCTGAATTAAACCTAGAACCATTACAAGCCATCATAAGTCTAGTTACATGGCTAAGTATACCATAACACGGGTAAGTCTTGTTGAGTATTAGCATACTTAGTCTTGCTAGTCTATTTTTCAGGTATGACCGGTGTGAACCAAACGGATAGTCCAGCCTGGCCATTTTCTGTTCCGTTTGGTTGGTCCGTGGAATGGGATCCGTCCCCGGCTGGCAATGACCCTTCGGAATGACGCCATGTTTCGGGCTGAGCGTGGTGTCAACTCTCACGACGTGTGTAGTCGCGTGTGAATTTCTTCCGCTACAACTCTGAACAAGCTGTTTAGCTTGTTGTTTAAAAACAATGTCGGTATAAGTTACTTCCAGCTACAAAACAGTTTGTAATAATATTTAATATTTCTGTAAATTAAAAGTTGATGAGCTGTGGTGTGATTGTAAACTCGCCTTCGTGCGAGGTAAACCTACTTCGATCCTGTTGAACCGTGGTTGTATCGGGCGGAGACCCGACAGACCAATGAGTTGTTCCGTTTGAAGTGCGTTGAGTTAGTATCATCTAGATAGTGATGACTAGCGCACTTGAGCCAGGATAATTCAGACGGTTCTGCCACATGATCTCTCAGCTCACAGAGGAGGACAGGTGTGAGAGCGAGTTGCTCTTCCCATTATGGGTACAATGTCAAGAGCTGATGGCCCAATTTAGTACATAAATTTCTATTGGATACCTAGGACACAAAATTCAGAGGCCAATGATCTGGCACAGATGGCTTCGGGATACAAAGCTGTGGCGAACAGAGCCGATCTTCAAGTGCACCTACTGGACCAAGGAGATTGGAGAGCCAATATCTTCAATTACTTGAAGGATTCGGCTTGGGGGCACCCAAGAGGATACATTACAAGGCCATGAAGTACGTCCTGATAGGGGATGACATGTTTTACAGGATATTAGAAGGTTTGTTGCTCAAATGCTTTGGACCGATTGAATCCAATCGGCTCTTACACGAAGTCCACGAAGGCACTTGTGGGACTCACCAATCGGCTCATAAGATGAAGTGGCTGATTAGGCGATCGGGGTATTACTAGCCCACCATGCTTGAAGATTGCTTCAAATATTATAAAGGATGTCAGGCATGTTAGAGGTTTAGGAAGATTCAGATAATACCAACGTTAGTAATGAACCCTATCGTCAAACCATGGCTGTTCAGAGGCTGGCGCATGGACATGATCGGCAAAATTAATCCTCAATCCAGCAAAGGCCACCAGTTTATTTTGGCCATCATAGATTATTTTACCAAGTGGGTGGAGGCTGTTCCCATGAAGTCGGTAGCATCTAAGGATGTCATTAATTTTGTTAACGAGCATGTCATTCACAGGTTCGGGATTCCTCAGACCATTACAACAGATGGAGGTTCGGTCTTCATTTCAGAGGAATTCAAGAAGTTCGCTACTGACATGGGCATCAAGCTAATTAGGTCATCTCCATATTATGCCCAAGCAAATAGACAAGCTGAACCGTCCAATCAGAGCCTTATCAAGTTGATCAAGAGAAAGATCGATGAGCATCCTAGGCGTTGGCATGAGGTCTTATCAGAGGTATTGTGGGCATACCGTATTTCATGCCATGGAGCAACAAAAACTTCTCCTTATCATCTAGTGTACGGACAGGAGGCTGTATTACCATGGGAGGTTATGGCTGGCTCGAGGCGCATAGAGTTCCAAAATGACTTAACAGCTGAAGAGTATGCTACTCTAATGAACGATAATATTGAGGACCTCACGGAGCTCAGACTTTGGTCACTTGAGAAGATCAAAGAAAATAAGGCCAAAGTAGCCCGCGCGTACAATAAGAAAGTCAAGCCAAAAGTATTCCAAGTTGGAGATCTGGTTTGGGAAGCGGTGCTACCATTGGGGACTAAAGATGCAGCGTATGGCAAATGGTCTCCAAACTAGCACGGGCCTTATAGGGTTGACCAAGTCCTATCTGGGAACGCATATATGCTTGAGGAGTTAGATGGCGTCAAGTTCCCGGTGGCGGTCAACGGTCAACATATCAAGAAGTACTTCCCAAGTATGTGGGATGATGAGCAATAAAAATGATGCTACGCATCAGGCTATGAACCGATACGATCAGTTGGCCTGCACAAGAGAAAGCCGATGCTACACGTCAGGATATGAGCCAACAGGACCTGATGACCTGTATAGGTGAAAGCCGATGTTACACATCACGCTGGACACAAGGAAAGAGGGCCGATACGTGCAGTTGGCCCACATATATATATATATAAAAGAAGTACTTTGTACCCAACGCATTGAGTTGGTCAAATAGCCGATGTACAACCATCGACTTTAGAATCTTGATTCGGATACATGCAGGTTTATCTTACAAGGGATGATTACAAGGAAGTCTACTGAAGGAACTCATTAATGGCGGCGATGGCCTCAAGGTGGACTCGATCAGCTTTAGCAATCACTGCTTCATCATCCTTGTCTTCTCCCGACAACCCCTGCCTACTCAAAGCGCTTAGCTCAGCGAGTTCTATCTTCAATTGGGTGGTCAGGTCTTCTGCTTCTTGTTTGGAGCTGGCAATAAGGTTCTTCTCTTCCTGAATGCGCTGCTCGGTTGCCCGGACCTTAGCCTTGAGGTCCTCTAACTCCTTCTCCAGAAGTTGAAGCCTTCGAGAGTGCGCAGATGTGTCAGTCTTAGCGTCCAGAGTTGCCTTCTTCTCATTAAGCAATTGGCACCTCTCGGCAATGTCGGCCTTCAAGGGGGCTTGAGAGCGACGAGCTTCAATCCTATGGTGAGCTTGTTCTACCTTTGCCTGAAAGAAAGGGAGGTGCCCGGTTGGCCAGAGCTTGATCTGAAGGACTTCTGGAAGTTGAGACTTGATCTTCTCAAGAATCTGCCTCACTGGGTCGGAATCCTGGACCAAGGCATCAATCGGAGCTGATAGAAGGCCCTTCACGCGGAGAAGTTGGTTGGCAACATCGGTCGGATCTGGCTGATGATCATTGACTTCTAGTATAGCTGAGCCGACAGATGCAGGGTCGAATGAAAGTAACTTCGAGAGGTTCAGACCCTGAAAGAAGGTATAAAATTGATACGGCCAGGGAAAGGGAGATGCAAGCGGCTTGATGGGAGTGACAGTTGATGAAGAAATGATCGGCTCTTGCGGACGCACTCTATCCGGAGAAGGAGTAACAGACGATGTTGTGGTGATCGGCTCCTACAGATGTACCCTTTCTGGAGGAAGACTGGTAGCCGACAAGGTGACAATCAGCTCCTACGGAGAAGGATCGACAGACGATGTGGTGACAATCGGCTCCTGCAGATCCTGAAGGCCGACCAAGGTATCAGCTGGCATTGCGGGGTCTTCTAAAGTCATCAGGATTGGATCCTGAAGTATGACTAAGGCATTGACCATCGTCAAAGGATCCTCTGGGACCTCTTGAGTTGGGTTTTCTTGGCGTGTTGTCTCTTCCCCGCTAGAAACATCTATGATATTAGCCTACAAGCAAGGAAAGAGCAGTTAAACCGAAATATACATGTTCAGAGGATCAATTGTAAGAGGGACGATCTAAACCTGGTTGGTGATCGAAGCTTCTTGGTCAGTGGAAGATGGTCCAGCTTCTTTCCAAATATTTCTGGTAGTCATCTTCCTTGCCTTCGTTTGGGCTCGGGGGGTAGCAATATTAGAGGATCGCTTGCACTTGGGAGTTGATTTCACGGAGCCAGGCTAGATCCGCATGATGGGCTTTTATGGGGGAGGTGTGTTTCTGCCAAAAAGGACCACGGGGGCAACTGGTGAAAACTGGAAGGTGGAGCCATCATCATTCCTGGGGTCCGGACCATCTTCCTACTGCAGACAAAATGAATGGAATCAGAGAAGGGACTGAGTGGAGTCAGGAGGAAATACTCAACTGTTGGTAATACCTGTCCTTCGGGGGCTTCATATTCAGCGTCAATCTGTTGCAACATCGGCCCTAGGGCTTTCCGGAAGACATGAGTCTTCCACAATGACCACCAGCTCTCAAATCCGATGGCCGAAGAGGTGAACAAAAGGTCGATGGGGATTTGTAGGAGAAGATCAGTGAATAGGCTATAGCATCTTTGGCTGGTAAGGGCATCAGGCAGATCAGCTCTACTTGTCACCAAATGGTGAAGGAAGAAGTGGGGAGGAACCTACTCGAGACCAAATTGCCGGGTTGCTACGACCAGCTGGTAGAATTCATAACCGGGCTTGACGATTCGGTTAGAGGTGCTCATACCAACTGGAAGGAAGCAAGGGCGAATCATGATAGAGTATAAAAGCTGAGTGCTATCATCATCGACAAAATCAGCTAATCTAAAGGTGATTGGGTTCTCAAAAATTTCAGAATCAATATAGGAAAGGAAGATAGGGTTGTCCAGACCCCTGTAGAAAATCCTAAACCAGTTTGAAGCAGCTGAGGGGTTCAACTTGCTGCCAAGAATACTGTACAGGGCCTGGCCAAAACTGGTACACCTGATTCGCCTCCCACTTTGATCTGGAAAGGTATTATTGGCCAAAACAGGGAAGTTTGGTATGAAGTCCTAAAAGTATAGGTGAGCTCATAACTGGATGAACCACCAGGGAACACCGGTCCTGAGTTTCTTCTGGGTAAGCAAGCTCAAAGACATCAAGTGGAGACATCTGTAGACTTCTCCAAGGAACAATTTACCAAGGCCAACAGTATTACCTTTGGCCAGTTCATATGCTGGGGGGAGATAGTTCCTGGTTGGGGCAAGGGAAGGACCGCAGAATAAGAAGTGTTCCGACCAAAGATTCAGAAAGGCTGTATGTTCCTTCTCAGTCACAGGGCCTTTGGTTTTGATATGTTGGTTTAGATATGCACCCCAGTTTGTGCACTCTGTTTTGGAGGATAGTTTGAAGGGGACTTCGGGCAGTCTAAAGGCAGAGGGGTAAGATGATGAGATGTCCAAACCAGCAATCATCACGACGTCTACGAGGGTTGGAGTCATTGGCCTGTGGCCAAATAAGAAGCAGTTCAACGCATCGGACCAAAAGTAGCCGATGGTTTTCAGAAGGTTCTCATTCTTCTCAAGAGGGGATAGAGACAGAGACAGAGCGTCGGCTATCCCTATGGTCTCCCATGTGGAATGGTTGGTCTTTGCTACTCTATTATACCAGGTCACCCAGCCCTCGGGAGGATTTGGCCAAGCACGCAGGCTGTCGGCCCAGGAATCTAAATCTATGTTTTGGCTCACGAACGGAATTCGATTGGCCTCACAAGAAATCAGATCTACGGGTTTCTCGTAAGAATGAGGTAAGAATGAGGCTTGAGACAAAAGGAATTAGGGGAAGGAGGATGCAGCAAGAGAATATCTGAAACCTAAAGAATCAATAAAAGCCAAATAACTGGAGAAAGATCATTTAATGGTGCAAGGGATCTAGTAATTGCTGCATTAAATTAGCAAAGGTCGGAGTTTTGCCTTCAGACCAAGGACGCCCGCATCGGCATTCGAAGATCCTGCCATTTGAAACCCCAATGAAGATTGAGAACCTGGAAACTGGATCTAGGGTTGGCAGCGCAAGTTGAGTTCGTGCTCTAAGGCTTTGGTCCGGGTTTTTGCGATTAGGGTTTATGAGCAAAGGGTTTTGGAGAATAACTTGGATTCAGGGAATCTTTGAAGATCTGTTTTGGGAAGGTTCCAGATTTAAGCAGAAAATGGAATTGATTTCAGAATCGACTCAGATCCGGATCGGCACTTTAAGGAAAGGAACCGATGCGTTGCCATCGGTTCCCAAGAGATCGGCTTCTTGACAAGTTGCGGTTAAAATAAAAGGATTTTATTTATAAAGGGGAACCGATTGCTCCTAGAGCCGACCCATCAGCTTAATCCTACGATCTACCACCAATAGGTGCCGGAGACTCTGCAGCGCTTGATCGGAGGAGCCATGCTAACGTCACTGTCGTCGTCGCTGCTGTCATCATCGCCGCAGTCATCTCCACCACTATCGCTGCTGAAGCCGCTGCTGTCTTTGGCTTCTTCATCGTCATCGTCATCCTCCGACGATCCGCCAAGAAGGTAGCCTCCTACCACCGAGTCATCTTCGGTTGATGAGGAATCGGCTTCTTCCTCCGAGGAGAAGAAGTCCTCCTCCTAGGACGTGTCATCCTCGTTATCTTCATCCAGCTCCCCGCCGAGGAGGAGCTGGAAGTCTTCACCATCGGTCAGGGATTCATCGTCCTTTGACCAGGTCTGGAAGTCCCACTCCTCTGCATCCAATGCAGAGGAGCATAGGCCTCGTAGGCGGCAATGGGGTCATATTCTAGAGTGGCCTCTCGGGTGGACTCGGACTCGAAGGAAATGGCGGAGGAAGCAGAGGAAGAAGAACAAGCCATTACAAGAGAAGGAAAGTTGTGCAGTTACTAATGGCTGAAGGAAGGGGATGAGAGAAAGAAAACTACCGGGGGCAGGTTTATAAAGATAGAGTGGAATATGAATCGGCACCGTGATGGTTTCCAAGGAGTTTGATGCAGAGCAGTCACATCCCCTGGAAGTTGAAGGAGCACGCCTGTACGGATTTTGGAAGCCGAAGAGGCGGGGCAATGAAAAAGAAAAATGGTTTCAGAATAATTATTGCCGAAACCAGTGGGGCATGTGTTATCGCCATAATTTAGCTAGGCTAAAAGGTGGGCTGCGAAGCAAGATGGGCTCAAAAGATAATCGTAGTGGGCTTGTGAATTGGCCCCTGTGCGGGCGTTTGAGGCTAGGATCGGCCATGTATCTAGATAGGTGTATGCGTTTAAAATAGTTTAGATAGAGATAGCCAGGGTTTGTGTCGTGGTCAGTTAGGATTTATTAGGGAAGGCAAGTCTTCAGACTATAAATATGTACCTTGGATTATGAACAAAACCACAACAACAAAAAATAATCATTCACAACAACTCTCGGCGCATCGACGTTTAGCTGTCCTCGTGCACGATCTCGGGTGTAAGGGCTGCACCTTGCTCTATTCTTGTTTAGTGGATCCAATCTGTTATGGTTAGTCTTTGTTCATCGAAGATTTAGCTTAATATCTACATTATTAGGTCCTTCAAACGGGTTGAACGTTCTGGCAGTACGCTTGATACCTTGTATCAACTTAAAGAGGGATTGTTCCAGGAATCGACTCTCTGTTGGTTTTTAGGCCTCTGTTTATGTTGTTATTCTATTACCTTGCTCTATTCTTGTTTAGTGGATCCAATCTGTTTATGCAGTGAAAGCTTCAACCATCGTAGATTGGATTAGCTTAATAGTTACAGAGCAAGTTTTATTTTACCATCGGATATGCATGCTTTATTCAAATGCTTAGATCTGATCTGATACAGGACACAATCGGCTCTTTATAGCCGATATCGGGAATAACCCGATGAGCCGATCACAGCTCGGACTAATGTTTACATGTGTCTGTGAATGCAGGAAACTAACATAAATCACTTCTACACCTTCCTGATCAGGTAGAAGATCAGGTGGCACACCTAGCAACCCAGACGCCAGATCGTGTGCCGGATCTCAGGCCGTTGACCGAGGGATCGGGGCCCACCAGCAGTCCTGGGAGCCTCCCGGCTCCTCATGCTGCCTGTTGCTGCTCGCTGGTGGGTTTTAACCGACAACACATGTATGAAGACACCAAAGACTTTATTCTAAAATGCCAAAGATGCCAGCAGCATTGAGGAACCACCGCAAGAGATGCAAGGCCCCTATAGATCAACCTCCAGATAGAACTATTTGACATATGGGGCATTAACTTTGTGGGACCTTTCCCAAAGTCCTATGATAGTGAATACATCCTGTTGGCGGTTGATTATGTGACCAAGTGGGTAAAAGCAATTCCATGCCATGCTGCCAACTCCAATTATGCTCGAAGAACGTTCCATGAGGTCATATTTTCTCGTTTTGGGACACCAAGGATGGTGATAAGTGATGGAGGGTCTCACTTCATTGATAAGACCTTCCGAAACTTCCTACAAGAGCTTGAAGCACAACACAATATTGCAACTCCATATCATCCCCAAACAACAAATAAATGAATCAAGAACATTCTACAAAAGACAATACTAGAGATGGGAAAATCATGGAAGTTGAAGCTACCCGATGCACTTTGGGCATATCGGACTATCTACAAAACATTGTTGGGCATTTCACCCTACCAAATAGTGTATAGAAAAACATGCCACTTGCTTGTCGAGCTAGAACACAGGGCACACTAGGCAATCCGGAAATTCAACATGGACTTTAAGAAACCGGAATGCACAGAAAGCAACAACTATCAGAGCTGGAAGAATGGAGGAATAAAGCATAGCACAGTGCCAAAATCTACAAAGAGAAGACCAAGAAGTGGCATGAAAAAAGAGTCAAGAAAAAAGAATTCAAGCCAGGAGATAAGGTATTGCTCATTAAGTCCAGTGTTAAGTTATTCAGAAATGGGAAGCTTCGGAGCAACTGGGAAGGGCCACACACTGTCGTCAACGTCGCACCACAAGGAGCAATCACTGTGTCAGAACCGCTCGAATTAATCTGGCTTAAGTGCACTACCCATCACCATAGAGGCAATCCAGGTTAATACGCACTTAAAATGGAGTAAAACGACAGTCTATTGGTTAACATCCCGATGCAACGACTGGAATTTCGATCAAAACAATGCATACATACAACCCACATGAAGGTGAGCCTAGAGATTACAACAATCCATAAATTTTACATCATAGAGTTCAACATGAATTATTATTACAAACCAAGTTCGAATTCATGCATAAATAAGTACTTTCAGAGTTTAATAGTGCAGCGGAAAATAAATGATAGTTCTAATGACGATACAAGATATCATAATGAAGCCCGTACATGACATATTCAGCGTTATCATCATTGGCTGAGGATGTATCCCATTCCACCAACCAACCAGAAGGAAGAGTATACGGCCAAGTCAAACTAGCAACCATGTCCTCAAAGGTCTCACCAGAAAACAAACCCACAAGCAACGCTGAGTATACTAATACTCAGCAAGGATTACCCGACTAGTGGTATATACTTAGCCGACTCGTAGATATGCAAGGCTTTTGGCTGAGGGTTTGTTTTTGCCAAAAAGCATCTAAGAGTGAGTCCTTGCTTCCAAGTTTTAGCATCAAGTTCTAGTTGATTAACTATTCTAGGTAAGCAACTATCCAAATCATGCATGGTAGAAAATAATTAACTGAGCATCCAACCAGATTAATCATCATCATTGTTCCTCTTCTTACTCTATGTGGTAAAAGGGTTAAGTAGTCTCAATGGCCGCGAGAAACGGACGATTCGAATCGAATTTCTTAACCTGGCAAGGGAAACCTAAACAACGTCACGTGGTTACTCACAGAGTCACACGTGCAACTTTTCCCTTTATTCCCGTTTCATGGATCAGGGCCACCATCCTCAAGTACAAAGGTCCACGAACCATGGTACGACACTGGGCCGTGGCTGCTCTTGCACTCACCATGTGCCCATGGGAACGACATCAAGATACTGGGAGGTATGTCCACGTACCAGTTCAATCATGTACTTAAGCTTACCGACTACCATATTCTCAGCATGTGGTTAGTACGTTTAAAAACTTAACCACCACTATCACATACCGCGACCATAGCATTTTTGCTAAACAAATGGGGCCTTAATCATTAACAGGAATATCGTAGCATAGCCCCGTCCGTCGACCTTATGATTCCAACATAGGTAAAACAAGCAACTCCTATATCTCACGAGTGACAGGAACTCACTCAACTTTTACCGGAGTCCTATTAGCATGGAAATCTAACGATTGGCACAGACTAGTGTTCATATCATAGGTACTAGGATCATGCAACTAGGGTTTCAATCAACTCCTTAACAACTTAATGCACAATACCATATATACATAAAAGTTGCATAAGTTTAAAAGTAGGGGGTTATGCTCTGGGCTTGTCTTCCTGATCAAAACTAGCCATGGGCGCTTCCGAACATTGGTTCGGGTCTTCAGCAACTTCATTTAGATTAACTTGAGCTTCGCGCTGCTCACTCTCGGACTCTGGCACCAGCTCATAAGTTCCGTCGGCGAGAGTCGTCGATTCTATATGAATGCATATGTATGAGTGGTTTTAATAGTACAAGATAAATAACTTATTTCTCTATAAAGTTATAATTCAACAAAACTCAATTTAAGTTGTAAAGCATTTTATTTTCTTTTTCTTGGCAGTCATTTATTAAGTAGTATCTAGATTAACTAACTTCATTAAGCAAGTGAGTGGTTTTGTCATTTCATAAACGGCAATTTTTCAAAAGTAAGCATGGATTAAAACAAAACTACTTAGAGATAGTTTTTGGTGTTAAGTACAAACTCACTGTAAAATTTCCAGCTATTTTCATTCAGTAGAATAATCATGAATAATACATTAAACAGCTACTGCTAGGATCAAGATCTATTTATATAAAACAAACCATGCAAGAACTAGTGCTCAATATTTTATTAAGTACTCCTAAACTTATGGTGAGTCTACTGTAAATTTTTCAGATTTTAGTGTGCAAGATACAGAGCATAGAAAATAAGTCAAAATATATCTACATTAATTAAGATTTATTTCTATAGGCAGTTCCACAAAGTTCCTGTGTCTCAAACTTTTCCAACATGATAATATACTCAAAGTTAGTCTCTGGTTAAAATTTCTTATTTTTCTAAGCACTAGAACTAGTTATTTTAATTTAATGTAGTTTTTCTTAACTAAAAACATATGAGAAAGTTAGAAAGAAGTAAAAAGTTCCAAACTTTGTCTATAGCATTTATGCATCAAGGTTACTCCACTATAAAAGTTTTGCCCCTAAAATTTCAGTAGAACAGCATGAACAAATAACTCTAGTAAAATAGCACATCAAACAAGATCCAACAAAAACTACTCGTAGATACATGTTTTGGTCTTAAAATTTTTACACTAGTCTTAACAAGCAAAGATTAGCTTACAGTCCAAAAATCATTCACAGTACTATCCTAGACCAAGAGATATATTTATAGGATTTTTAAAACAAGATTTATTTTAGATCAAGTTTTACTTTGTAACCGGTCATCCATCTATGCAAAATAGTTAGGTTTATCAAGAGGGTCACAACAAATTTTAGTTTGTATTTTTATGATTTTTTAAGATTTTAGATTGATTTTTCAAGTGACACCCTTTTGAAAACAAAAAGTACTCAGGTTCTCGCAGATAGGTCCCTGGATCTAGCAGAACCGCCTGAATTATTCCGGCTCAAGTGCGCTAGTCATCGCTATACAGCCAATACTAACTCAACGCACTTCAAACGGAACAACCCAATAGTCTGTCGGGTCTCCGCCCGATGCAACCACGGTTCAACAGGATCGAAGCAGGTTTACCTCACACGAAGGCGAGTTTACAATCGCACAACAGCTCACCAACTTTTAATTCGCAGAATATTAAACATTATTACAAACGTTTCAAACTTAAGTATACTTATACAAACATTGTTTGAAAACCACAAGCTATGCAAGCTTGTGTAGAGTCACAGCGGAAGAAATTAACACGAGACTACTACGTCGTGAAGGTTGACACCATGTTTAGCCCGAAACTTGGTGTGGCAGAACCAACTCGAATTACACCGGTTCAAGTACGTGAGTCCACTTCTGCTGGCTCCAACGTGCTTCAAACGGTACAATCCCTTGGCCTGTCGGGTAACATCCCGATAAACCACCGAATGCAGGATCAAACAAGGTACCCCGCACGAAGCCGAGTCCAAAGATACAAATGCCATCACATTTTACATCACAGGCAGATATATTACATGAGTATTTAAAAGTGACATAACTTTCCCAACCAGGGGAATTATTACAAAACAGACATAAGTTTCAGGTCATGCAGCGAGGTTTAAAGTACGGCTTTGTACACGGTGTCAGTGTAGATGTCATGCTCGCCCTTGCATGACATCACTCGGAAGGATCTGCATTGGCTGGGGACGGGTCCCACTCTACGGACCAACCATCAGGCAGAGGATAAGGCCACGGTACAGGCAGAGCTGAGTCGTCAGGAAGATTACCTGAACAAAAGTCACAAGGCAAGGCTGAGTATTCTAATACTCAGCAAGGCTTACCCGTTCCTGGTATACCTAGCCATGTAACTAGACTGATGAAGGCTTGTAAAGGGTTTGGGTTTAGTTTTCAGCGGAAAAGCGACGAAGAATAGATCCTTACTTTCAACTTTTAGCTTTCAGGTTCTAGTTGATTATCCATTCTAAGTGAGCAACTATAGCTATTCAAGCATGATAGCATCTTTAGCCAAACATTGTCTTTGATAAACACAAAGTTGCTCTTGTTACTCTATGTGGTAAAGGGATCAAGCAGTCTCAATCTTCATGAGAAGCGGACGATTCTGAATCGAATTCAACCTTGCAAGGATAAACCTAACTCACACGCTTGGAACACCAAAGGGTCGTTCCGAAGCAACCGTTTGCCTTTCATTCCGACTCGTGGATCAGATCCACCACAAGCGACTGCAGGACCATACGCACTTCCAAAGTGCAGGACGTACGCCTGTAGCACGACTACATGTCCGTACTCCTGGTTGCCCAGCAACACGTATTCCCACACGTCGAATCAAGTAACCAGAAGAAGCAAAATACGAGTGGTGGGAGGTATGTCCACTCCTCGGGCCGATTGGTTACTAGGCCGACCGCTTACCATATTTCGTGGCATGTGGTTAGTACTTTCAAATGCTTAACCACCGCTACCACACACTGTGACCTTATCAAATTCAACAACACAGACGGGGTATCATCTCAACCATGATACCTCACAAAACTCCCGTCCGTCGTCCTTATAGTGATTATAGGAATGTAAACATTACAACTCCTATATCGCGCGAGTGACAGGATATCACCTGACTTCTACCGGTCCTATTAGCATAGCAGCTATTCGGACTCAAGTGCTAATATTCAATACATTGGTTCCTAGGAAAATGCAACTAGGGTTCTCAAGCAATTCCTAAGAATGTAATGCAGAGATAGATATAAATAACATAGATTGCAATGTAAATAAAGTAGGGTTTATGTCCGGGGCTTGCCTTCTTGTGTAGGGTTGGGGGCAATAGGGTCAAGGTCTTCCAAACTTTGGTTCGGAGCTTCAGTTAGACCTTCGACGGTGTCTCCGGAGTTTGCAGGAATTTCCTCGGTTGGGTCCGCGATCAGCTCGTAATCACCGTAGGCAAGAGTAGTCGGGTCTACATGATATGCAAGATATAAAATTAAGGAATGCATACTCTTTTTACTTCATTTCACGGTCAGCTGCAATCCAAAAGGCTAACACTCAAGAACTTATGGTACAAAAAGGGATCTAAGTTTTGAATTATCCTTTACATTCCACTTATGACTATAGCATTGATTTAATTGAAAACAAGAATTAAAATATTTCAAGTTTAAATTCAAATTCAAATTTGAATGTAAACCTTGGGTAAAGAAAGTTATAAACTTTGAAAATTTAAACATAGATCAACTACATTACTTAAAAGATTATGACCAAGAGATCTAATTAGTTAAGCTTTAATAGGTTTGTTTAGCTAATTTTATTATAAAACAAATTGAATTTCTCAACTTAAAAGAATTTAAGTTACAAGATAAAATTAGATTTGAAAATTCCACATCAATTCATACAAAATCTATAGAAATTGTATACCAAAAATCATGATCAACAAAGTTAACATGTAGGAGCTATGGATATTATACTCCCTTATCCTAGATTTAAAAAATTCAAAAATACTCAGATTCAAACCAAACTCATTTAACAAAAGTTGTAGGATTTAAAATCTAGTTTCTAGTAAAATTAGTTTTGTAGTTTTTGGATTTTCCTACAGTTTGTTATGAATTTTACAAGACAACAACAACCTCACATGAAATAACAGCAGATTTAGGGGGGGGGTCTCGGTCCTTTTGCGCTCGGGCCCCTGGAAAAGGTTTTCTACTCGCAAATATGCCCTTGCCCGACCTTGACGACGGCCGGCCGATCGGTTCGCGTGCATTCTCGCCAGCGGCGAGCTCTCCGGTGGGAAGGGGCAGACTAAGCACGACCCACGGGATCTAGGGAGTGGTTTGGAAGAGAGGGTGCTCGATGAACAGTGGCGTTGCACGGCCGGCGACGGAGAGGTGCGGCGGCCGCGTTCGGGTCACCGGCGTTCCCGGTGAAGGGCCGGTGAACACGAGCAGGAGAGGCGCGCATGAGCACCAGCAGGTCACGGGAAAACGATTTGTGTACCTGGATGGGTTAGAGATCAGGTGGAGAAGCTGTCAACGACGAGGTTGAGCTCGGGCGGCTCCGGTGAGCGGCGGCTCGGGGTGGAAGCGATTCCGGCGAAGGGGAGGCCGGGATTGGACCAGATCCGGTCGGAGGGCTAGTGGAAGAGGTGGCGAAGCGACTGGCTGAGGGAATTTGGATGGGGTGGGGAAAGCACGGTGAATTTCGACGAGGAATGTGCGGTGGCAGCTCAGTGCTTGGTGGTCGCGGGGAAGGAGATAGAGCAATGCGGCTGGAAGAAAGGGAAGTTCGGTCGGGTTTGTAGCAGCACTGGGTTTATAGAAGAGAGGGAAAGAGTAGAGGAAGGGATGGCCACGGCTGCGCTCTGGATGGCGGGCGGCGAGGTGGCGGCCGGCAAGCACTCGGGAGCACCGTGGCGCGCGCAGGAGAGGACACCAGGGAAGGGCTACAGCGGCGGCAGGAGTAGGGGGGACGCGTGGTTAGAGAGTAGGCAGGAGCTGAACGGCGGCGAGGCAAGGCAGCGGCCAGGGGGAAGGGTCTGCGCCAGCGGCAGAGCAGAAGCAGAGGGAGCAGAGGGTGTGCAGAGGTAGAAGAAGGGGAAAAGTCTAAGGGCTGATTCGGAAAACTTTAAAAGTTCAGGGGTCTTTCAGTAAACTAAAAATTCTCACTGATCTAAAGATCAAATGAGAAAAAGTCCAAAATGAAAGTTGTAGAGTTTTTCAAGCTCTACAAACTTGCTTTAGGACTCAAATTCAAAAACTCAAAGTTTGCAACATTACATGTTGAATTTTGAACAAGGTAGAATTTAAATTACCCCTGTCCTTACCAAACAAAGTTTTGATCAAATTTTTGACATATTTGCAAACATTCATGAAATGCTATGATGACAAGTACTTTTTACAAGCAGGCCCTCAGGTAAACATGAAATTTACTTTTATTCTACAGTCATTTTGCATAAAAGACCCTATGGCTTATGTTTATTTACAAATAGGCCCCTATTTTTATTTAAGGGCTTATTTTTCCTTATGCTAACATAAATTTAACACCTAATATTATATTTCCCCTAGGTTTCAAAGCTACCTTCCAATCCACACACCTTGCACTTAAAGACCTATATTGCATAGAAATTACAAATACACCCCTAGCCCTTAGTACTATCCATAACAAACATACCTACTCCACACTAGAGTTCAGAGTCTATATCCCTTATTACCTGGATGTCACAGCCTTCCCCCCCTAAAAAGAATCTCGTCCTGAGATTCGGAAGCGGAAAAAGATGGGACGATTAGATTTGGGAATTAGTTGAAAGAAAAGTTGGGAAATTCTGCTGAAGATAAGATTCTGTTTCCCAAGTTGCTTCTTCTTCGGTATGATGATCCCATAAGATTTTGTACATTTTGATCTTCTTACTTCTGGTGACCCTTTCCTTGGTATCCAAGATTTGGATGGGTTGTTCAATATAGGATAGATCGGGTTCAATCTCAACAGCTGGGGTTTCAATGATCTCCGTAGGTATCTTGATACACTTTTTGAGTTGGGAGATATGAAAAACATCGTGGATAGCAGCCATTTGAGATGGAAGATGAAGTTTGTAAGCCACTGGGCCACAAACTTTAAGGATCTCAAAAGGTCCGACATATCGGGGCGCTAGTTTTCCTTTTATGCCGAAACGTTGGACACCTTTGGTAGGAGATACTTGGAGATATACATAATCTCCTACTTGGAACTGCAGAGGTTTCCTTCTTCGATCCGCATAACTCTTTTGTCTGGACTGGGCTGTTTTAAGATTGGCTTGAATAATTCTGACCTTATCCTCGGCTTCGACGACTAGGTCTGGTCCGAAGATTTTGCGCTCACTAGTCTCAGACCAACTCAAAGGAGTTCGACATCTGCGACCATATAACGCTTCAAAAGGTGACATTTGAAGACTGGATTGGTAACTGTTGTTGTAAGAGAATTCAGCCAAGGCAAGATATTTGTGTCACACCCGATTTATAAGAACATAAATCGAGCAATCATATATGCGCCAGGATCAAGTCACGCATATATACAACAGACTATCAAGATATCACAACACATGTCACGAATAAAGCGTATAAATTATAAAATGAATATCTTTATTACAATTGAATCAAGAATCAGTTCAAGGAATGCGGAAGCGTAAAATGAATACATGAAGAACTGGGCACCACAGGGACGTCGACTGGGAGACAAACGCCTAGAAGTCGTCGAAGCCGCTGACGTAGTCCTCCACGTTGCCGGGCACTGAGCAGCAGTCGAAGATATCCAAAATAGAACAGAAGAGTGGAGAGGCAAGTGTGAGTACAAACTCGTACTCAACAAGTATAACACGAGCATGAGGCTCTAAGGTTAGCTGACTCAACTGCATTAGCTTTTAGTCTTGGCATATTTTATTAAAGCTAATTACTACAAGTGGATGAATTACACCCAATTGCATAATAAATTAATCAATATTAATTAAGAACTACTGAGAACCATCCAAACCGAACCACCCGGGGAATCTCCCTCGTCAAAGGTCGATGACCCCACTAATCAGACGGAGGATCTGGGCCGCTCATGACTGTGAGCACAGCTGATATATCAGTTTTACACTCTCGAGAGGTTGCACAACTTTACCCACAAGTCGTGAGCTACGCTAGTTGTTCATCACACTTCCTTAGGTGAGATGGCTAGCAAGCACACTACGAGACCGTTACAAAGGATCACGTTGGTAAGGTGTAACCGCTAAGGATTCTGGATCAGCGATGATGGGGCCCACCTCCGGGGGTACAAGACACACAGCACAGACCAAGCCGGAGGAGCAGGGACCATTGAAGCTTACCACCCCTCTTGCCCACGCAGGTAAGTTACTCCCGAACCAACACGACCTAATTAGTAAGTCAAGACCGTCCCATACCAGTCTTGTGGTTGCGCGGTTGTCCCAGGTTGTCGCTCTATGAACCGGTCCTTAGGGAGAGTGGCCAGCCAAGCACTAAGCACCGTGCTGGCCCCCTAAACCATGTTTCTAACAAAAACATCTTTTAAGGGCGCCCAAACCACTCAAGCACACAGCACAGAGGGTCGGCTCCAGAATTAAGTTGCATAAGACCATTAACAAATTAATTAAAAAGGACCAAGTGTGTTATAGCGCAGCAACCTAGCACAACTAACCACAATGCAACCCAAAGGATATATATATATAAAGGATATAAAGGTGGCTAGGAAATCCTTATAGGCATACAGAATTAAATGCGGTATGAAATTGTATTTAAAGGTGATAGGAGGTTCATGTTATACTTGCCTTCCTCGTACTCTCCCGGCTGCTGCTCGAACTGCTCGGAAGGCGGCTGCTCCTGGTACTGGTCCAAAGGCTCCGCGTCTACTCACGATCATCAAACATAGCCCACGCATACACACATGCATAGCAAGAACAAACTATAAGAAAACAGTACACCAATACAACAGAACAGCACATGAAACTAGCCTAGAACTAATCTACGCGTTACAACGATCGCGTGCATATAAAGAACACCTAAAACGGAGCTAAAACGCGAAAACTACACTTAAAACAAGATCCAGGGACCTATTTGCGAGAAAAACAGAACTTCCAGGGGCTTCTGGACAACAACCGAGGACTAAAATGTAAATAAAGCATAGACTCAGGGGCTAGCACGTGGAAACACGCGGCACGGACTGCGGGTTAGATTTCCAGAGAGTCAGGGGGTCAAATGGGAAGAAAAAGACCTATCTGTAAATATTTTTGGGCTAGGGTTGGATGGCGGGTTGATTTCCTATAAACCCGAGGGCTCTTTAGCAAAACTACCAGCGCTGACCGGTACGCGGCTTCTAATAAGGGCGGTTGGATCTAAATCGAACGGTTCGGACGCATTCCGGTTCGGACGGTCCGATCTGAATAAAGGGGTCCGGACGGTCCGATCTGGATCGGACTGGTCCGATCTGGCTGGCTCGCGGGGACGGCGGAACGGTCGCCGGAACCATGGGCAACGCCGGCGAGCGGTGTTCTGGTGCTACGGAGGTCTAAATGCTACGGGATCTAGCGCCACACGACCAGGGAATGATGTGCTGCTCACCGAGGCGTCGTGGGGACCGGAGATGCGACGGAGGATGGTCGTCGACGATGGCCGAGCGGCAGGGCGGGCGGCGCTCGCGGAGGCAGGCGCTGCAGGGACTCTCCTAGCTCCGGGTCACCGTAGTCCGTCGCGTGGGAGTCCTGTGGAGGTGTAACGGGGATCAGCGCGGCCAAAGACCCAACGACGGCGAGCAATTGGGGAGACGGAGCAGATCACCGGCGGCGGCTTCTTCGCGAATTCCCGTCGATACCGAGGCAGAGGGCTTCGGCACTGAGCTCGGGGAGCTTCGGTATGGCGAGAGGAAACTTTTGCGGGGGATGTGGCGGTCTGAAGCACGGCGGAGCGCCCGGACCACGGTGAGGCCGAGGTAACCGGAGCGGAAGAAGAAAGGGGCGGCGGTGCTGGGATCTTCGGGTTGCAGGGCTGGGATTAGGGTTCTGAGGGGCGTAGGGCCGCTACTTGTAGGGCGGCGGCGCTGCCCTGGGCGTGCGGGCCCGGATAAGGAAGCTCGCCGGAGATCTCGGGGGAAGTTGAGCGCCGGGGAAGAAGGAGGAGAGGGGGCAGGGGCCGACAGGTGGGGTCAGGCTGAGGGAATGACTGAGAATAGAAGGAATGACTGGGATTAGAAAGAATAACCGAGAATAGCAGAAATGACTGAGAATAGGGGAATGACTGAGAATAGAAAGGAATTACTGGGAAAGGAAGGAATGACAGAGAAAGGAAAGGAATTACTGAGAAAGGAAGGAATGACTGAGAAAGGAAAGGAATTACTGAGAAAGGAAAGGAATGACTGACCTACTTTCCTGCTTCTTCCCTTTTCTTTATCAACCCAACTCAATCCTATTTGAATTCAACTCAAATTTGAATTCAACTCCTATGCACTCAACCAAATAAAACTTATGCACCAGCATGAATGCACAAGCATGTTGAACCCAAAATAAATTTTAATTCTTTACGTTTTAAAATTACTTTAAATGCAAGATAAATTAGAGAGAACTCTGGGAAATTTTATTTGAGCCCAAATAAATTCATTAAAATTTAAGGAAAATACCTTAGGGTGTTACAAACCTACCCCCCTTACAGGAATCTCGTCCCGAGATTCGGATAGGCTAGCTAGCAAAGAGATCGGGATATGTCTTCCTCAGCTCGTCTTCTCGCTCCCAAGTAGCCTCATCCTCCGTGTGGTGACTCCACTGAACACGGCACATCTTGATCCTCTTGTTTCTGGTAACTCTCTCAGAGGTCTCCAGAATTTTCACCGGATGCTCGATATAGGTCAGATCCTCCTGCACATCTAACCCTTCTATCGGTGCTTGCTCTTCTGGCACTCTCAAGCACTTCTTCAGCTGAGACACGTGAAACACATCGTGCACTCCTGAGAGATTGAGTGGCAACTCCAGACGATATGCCACCTCACCTTTCCGTTCCAACACCTTGAACGGACCAATGTATCGAGGAGCTAGCTTCCCTCGTACATTAAACCTGCGGATTCCTCTCATCGGCGAGACCTTCAGATATACATGATCACCCACTGCGAAGGTCAAATCTCGGCGACGCACATCCGTGTAGCTCTTCTGACGAGTCTGAGCGACCCTCAGATTCTCTCGCACCTGCTGTACCAACTGTTCGGCCTCCTCAACAATATCCGGACCAAACACCTGCCTCTCACCAATCTGATCCCAATACAGCGGAGTCCTGCATTTCCGACCATACAGAGCCTCGAACGAGGACTTCTTCAGACTAGCCTGATAACTGTTGTTATAAGAAAACTCTGCATATGGCAGGCATTTATCCCAGCTGGTACCATACTGGATAGCGCAGGCTCGAAGCATATCCTCCAACACTTGGTTGGTCCTCTCTGTCTGCCCATCTGTCTGAGGGTGATAAGCAGTACTGAAACGCAGCTTCGTATCCAACGAATCATGCAACTGCTCCCAGAACCGTGAGGTGAACTGAGATCCTCGATCAGATATAATCTTCTTCGGAACACCATGTAGACAGACAATCCTGGAGATGTACAACTCTGCGAGTCTAGCACCGGAGTAAGTAGTGTTCACCGGAATGAAGTGAGCAACTTTCGTCAACCGATCCACTACTACCCATATGGAGTTGTACCCTTTCTGAGTACGAGGCAAGCCAACGATGAAGTCCATAGTGATCTCCTCCCATTTCCACTCTGGAATCTTCAACGGCTGCAACAATCCTGCTAGCCTCTGATGCTCTGCCTTGACACGCTGACAAGTGTCACAGATCGCCACGTACTCCGCAACGGAACGCTTCATTCCATACCACCAGAATCGTTCCTTCAGGTCGTAATACATCTTCGTGCTGCCAGGATGGATAGAATACGCTGTATCATGAGCCTCACTCAGAATCAACTTCCTGAGATCTGCTACATCCGGCACACATATACGACCCTTGTACCACAAGGTACCCTGATCATCCTCCCTGAAATGTGGAGCCTTGCCAATTTTGAGCAACTCACGAATCTCCTGCAGCTTCTGATCTTCCTTCTGATGCTGCCTGATCTCTGCCTCTAGAGTGGGTTCCGCCTCGAACGATGTACCCGAGGTATGATGCAAGAAACCCAGACTCAACTGCTCAAACTCCTCGCATAACTCCTGAGGCATCTGAAAAGCCACGGCCATGTTAACATAGCTCTTCCTGCTCAGAGCATCTGCTACAACATTAGCCTTGCCCGGATGATAGTGAATCTCCAGGTCGTAATCCTTGACCAACTCTAGCCATCTTCTCTGCCGCATATTCAGCTCACTCTGAGTGAAAATATACTTGAGGCTCTTGTGATCGGTGTAAATATCACACCTCTGCCCAAACAAGTAATGCCTCCATATCTTCAGAGCATGCACAACTGCGGCTAACTCCAGATCATGAGTGGGATAATTCAGCTCGTGCCGGCGCAACTGCCGCGAAGCATAAGCTATCACTCTGCCTTCTTGCATCAGAACGCAACCAAGACCATCCCTCGAAGCATCACAATACACTGTGAACCTCTTGCTCTGGTCTGGCAGAGTAAGGACTGGCGCCGTAGTCAACCTCTTCTTCAGCTCCTCGAAGGCCTTCTGACGCTCATCAGTCCAAGAGAAATCCACACCCTTCTCCAGCAAGGAAGTCAAAGGCTTCGCAATTTTGGAGAAATTCTCAATGAACCTCCGATAATAACCTGCTAAGCCCAGAAAAGAGCGGACTTCCTTCACCGTCTGTGGTACAACCCAGTCAAGCACATCCTTCACCTTCCCGGGGTCCACAGCAATACCTCCTTTGGAGATCACATGACCGAGGAAAGGGACCTCGTCAATCCAGAATTCGCACTTGCTAAGCTTGGCATACAGCTGGTGCTCTCTGAGCCTCTGCAACACAAGCCTCAGATGCTTCTCATGCTCCGCCTCTGACTTGGAATATATCAGGATATCATCAATAAATATCACCACAAAGGTGTCCAGATAATCCATGAAAACCTTGTTCATCAGATGCATGAAGAAGGCCGGAGCATTAGTCAAGCCGAAGGACATGACCGTATACTCGTATAACCCATACTTGCAAGTGAATGCCGTCTTCTGAATATCCTCAGGACGAATCTTCAGCTGATGATAACCTGAACGCAGATCAATCTTCGAGAATACACAAGCACCCTGAAGCTGATCGAAAAGATCCTCAATACGAGGCAATGGATGCTTGTTCTTGATGGTGACTGCATTCAGATCCCGATAATCGACGCACATTCTCTTCGCACCATCCTTCTTCTCTACAAGCAATACGGGAAAAGCCCAAGGAGAGAAACTGCGACGGATATAACCCTTAGCTAGCAACTCATCGACAGTCTTCTTAACCTCCTCATGCTCGACAGGAGCCATACGGTAGGGCCTCTTAGCAATAGGAGCTGTGCCAGGCAAGAGATCAATAGAAAACTCAATGTCGCGATCAGGCGGCATACCTGGCAAATCATCCGGAAAAACATCCGGGAATTCAGACACCACGCGAATACCATCCGTGGGTCTAGCCTCCATCTGATGAAGAAATCCAGAAGGCTCTGTAGCTCCAACAGTGACCTCCTGACCATCCGGTGCTGACAGGAGAACCGTCCTCTGAGCACAATCTATTCGGACTCCCCACTTAGCAAGAGTCTCCATTCCGAGGATCACATCAATACCCTTGGAGTCAAGCACCATCAGATTTGCACTGAAATCTACCCCCCTTATGGCCACACTAACTCTGGGACAGAAGACATGAGACCTCAACTGCCCTCCCGGTGAAGATACTAACATGCACCTCTTTAATGTGCTAGTAGGAATACCATGATGCTCAACAAAAGACTGGGTGATGAAAGAATGCGTAGCACCAGTATCAAAAAGCACTGTAGCAGGATGGGCATTAACCATGAACGTACCAATAACCACGTTGGAAGCCTCGGCCGCTGACTCGGCCGTCACGTGGTTCACCCTGCCCTGAGCTGGGGCCTTGGGCTGTGCTGCACGCCCCTGCTGCCCTGCCTGCGCCTTCCGAGGGCAGACGTTGGCATAGTGCCCTGGCTCGCCGCAGTGGAAGCACACTCGAGGAAGTGCAGCGGCCTGCTGCCCAGGAGGAGGAGTGGGCGCTCCCTGCCTCTGAGCTGGTGGAGCCGGAGGCGCCGGAAGCCTCTGACCCTGTCCCGCCTGCTGCTGCTGCTGAGGACGAGGTGGAAACTGCTGCCGCTGCTGGTACTGCTGGGGCGGCATCTGCTGCTGCTGCTGCGGATGCTGATAGCGGGGACGAGTGTTGCTGCCCGAAGAGGATGGAGCCATCTTCCTCTTCTTATCCTCAATCTCCCGGCGCTTACGCTCGGTGTTGAGGGCAGCATCAACCAGCTGGTTGAAGTTGTCGAAGCGGTGGTTCAGCAGCGCATACTGGATGTGATCATCCAACCCCTCCTTGAAGTACTCCTGCTTATCGCTATCACGAGCGACGTCAGCAGGGGCGTAGCGGGCAAGCTGAAGGAAACGGTCACGGTATTCCGTCACCGTCATCGATCCCTGAAACCACGTACACAGATAACAAGGATGGGAACCGCTCAATTGGTCAGGTTACAAAAGAAATCAAGGATGGATCAAGCTCAAAAGGAACGGTAGGGAATTCCGTTAAATTTTACCTGCTTAAGAGCACGGAACTCCTTCTGCTTCATCTTCATAATGCCCTCAGGAATATGATGGTTCCTGAAACGCTCACGGAACTGGTCCCACGTGAGAGCGTCACGATCCCGAGCTGGGTAGGACTCCCACCAGTCAAGAGCGGAGCCTCGCAGCTGCCCTGCTGCGTACAGAACCCGCTCTCGGTCGTCGCACTGCGCAACAACCAACTGGCGCTCCACCGAACGAAGCCAGTCGTCCGCCTGGAGTGGGTCCGTGGCGTGAGAGAAGGTCGGCGGGTGACCTCTCAGGAAGTCCGCACGCCTGTCACGGGGCTGAGGCGGCGGAGGAGGCGGTGGCTGAGTGTGGATCTGCTGCAGAGCCTGAACGGTGTTGTTCAGGGTAGCCATCATCTGCATCTGGAGCTGGAAGAACTGCTCCGGGGTCAGTGGTGGCGGCATCGGCAGCGGCTGACCAGTACCCTGGTTGTTCTGCTCCTGCTGGTCAGAACCGGAACCGGTGCGCCTGGTGTTCACCATCTGATTGCAACAACGAAATTTATGAGAACGAGATATTGTGCAGCTGCGGAAATGAAACTTCGGAAAGATATGCCAGAAAGGAAGGAATATAGGTTTTACCCCCCCAACGTTCTAACTCAATTTTATTGTTTAGTTCAGGTGGGGTTAGGTCGATTTGCATGAACAAGTTTAACTACTAGCCTATGCAATCAACCAAAAATCCAAATCAAACATTTGCACAATAACAAACATTCAATATTCACAACTTAGTCGAGTTTTCCACACTACTCGACTAACACACTCGTTCTAGCGTATTTTCATAGGGACAACCTAAACTTATAACTTATAGGATTAGGCGACTCAGGCCAACGTCTACGGAAAACTCAAGCTACTTCTCAGAAAAGACGGGGGAGATAGCAAATCTAGGGCTTAAGACTCAAGGAATAGGAGCAGAAAAATGATGGTTGAAGATTTGCGGAGGCAAGCAAGAGAACCGAAGTCCTAAACTCGACCAATTCTATCTAGGCTTCGTCCTACAGTCGACACGGCTCTGATACCAATCTGTCACACCCGATTTATAAGAACATAAATCGAGCAATCATATATGCGCCAGGATCAAGTCACGCATATATACAACAGACTATCAAGATATCACAACACATGTCACGAATAAAGCGTATAAATTATAAAATGAATATCTTTATTATAACTGAATCAAGAATCAGTTCAAGGAATGCGGAAGCGTAAAATGAATACATGAAGAACTGGGCACCACAGGGACGTCGACTGGGAGACAAACGCCTAGAAGTCGTCGAAGCCGCTGACGTAGTCCTCCACGTTGCCGGGCACTGAGCAGCAGTCGAAGATATCCAAAATAGAACAGAAGAGTGGAGAGGCAAGTGTGAGTACAAACTCGTACTCAACAAGTATAACACGAGCATGAGGCTCTAAGGTTAGCTGACTCAACTGCATTAGCTTTTAGTCTTGGCATATTTTATTAAAGCTAATTACTACAAGTGGATGAATTACACCCAATTGCATAATAAATTAATCAATATTAATTAAGAACTACTGAGAACCATCCAAACCGAACCACCCGGGGAATCTCCCTCGTCAAAGGTCGATGACCCCACTAATCAGACGGAGGATCTGGGCCGCTCATGACTGTGAGCACAGCTGATATATCAGTTTTACACTCTCGAGAGGTTGCACAACTTTACCCACAAGTCGTGAGCTATGCTAGTTGTTCATCACACTTCCTTAGGTGAGATGGCTAGCAAGCACACTACGAGACCGTTACAAAGGATCACGTTGGTAAGGTGTAACCGCTAAGGATTCTGGATCAGCGACGATGGGGCCCACCTCCGGGGGTACAAGACACACAGCACAGACCAAGCCGGAGGAGCAGGGACCATTGAAGCTTACCACCCCTCTTGCCCACGCAGGTAAGTTACTCCCGAACCAACACGACCTAATTAGTAAGTCAAGACCGTCCCATACCAGTCTTGTGGTTGCGCGGTTGTCCCAGGTTGTCGCTCTATGAACCGGTCCTTAGGGAGAGTGGCCAGCCAAGCACTAAGCACCGTGCTGGCCCCCTAAACCATGTTTCTAACAAAAACATCTTTTAAGGGCGCCCAAACCACTCAAGCACACAGCACAGAGGGTCGGCTCCAGAATTAAGTTGCATAAGACCATTAACAAATTAATTAAAAAGGACCAAGTGTGTTATAGCGCAGCAACCTAGCACAACTAACCACAATGCAACCCAAAGGATATATATATAAAGGATATAAAGGTGGCTAGGAAATCCTTATAGGCATACAGAATTAAATGCGGTATGAAATTGTATTTAAAGGTGATAGGAGGTTCATGTTATACTTGCCTTCCTCGTACTCTCCCGGCTGCTGCTCGAACTGCTCGGAAGGCGGCTGCTCCTGGTACTGGTCCAAAGGCTCCGCGTCTACTCACGATCATCAAACATAGCCCACGCATACACACATGCATAGCAAGAACAAACTATAAGAAAACAGTACACCAATACAACAGAACAGCACATGAAACTAGCCTAGAACTAATCTACGCCTTACAACGATCGCGTGCATATAAAGAACACCTAAAACGGAGCTAAAACGCGAAAACTACACTTAAAACAAGATCCAGGGACCTATTTGCGAGAAAAACAGAACTTCCAGGGGCTTCTGGACAACAACCGAGGACTAAAATGTAAATAAAGCATAGACTCAGGGGCTAGCACGTGGAAACACGCGGCACGGACTGCGGGTTAGATTTCCAGAGAGTCAGGGGGTCAAATGGGAAGAAAAAGACCTATCTGTAAATATTTTTGGGCTAGGGTTGGATGGCGGGTTGATTTCCTATAAACCCGAGGGCTCTTTAGCAAAACTACCAGCGCTGACCGGTACGCGGCTTCTAATAAGGGCGGTTGGATCTAAATCGAACGGTTCGGACGCATTCCGGTTCGGACGGTCCGATCTGAATAGAGGGGTCCGGACGGTCCGATCTGGATCGGACTGGTCCGATCTGGCTGGCTCGCGGGGACGGCGGAACGGTCGCCGGAACCATGGGCAACGCCGGCGAGCGGTGTTCTGGTGCTACGGAGGTCTAAATGCTACGGGATCTAGCGCCACACGACCAGGGAATGATGTGCTGCTCACCGAGGCGTCGTGGGGACCGGAGACGCGACGGAGGATGGTCGTCGACGATGGCCGAGCGGCAGGGCGGGCGGCGCTCGCGGAGGCAGGCGCTGCAGGGACTCTCGTAGCTCCGGGTCACCGTAGTCCGTCGCGTGGGAGTCCTGTGGAGGTGTAACGGGGATCAGCGCGGCCAAAGACCCAACAACGGCGAGCAATTGGGGAGACGGAGCAGATCACCGGCGGCGGCTTCTTCGCGAATTCCCGTCGATACCAAGGCGGAGGGCTTCGGCACTGAGCTCGGGGAGCTTCGGTATGGCGAGAGGAAACTTTTGCGGGGGATGTGGCGGTCTGAAGCACGGCGGAGCGCCCGGACCACGGTGAGGCCGAGGTAACCGGAGCGGAAGAAGAAAGGGGCGGCGGTGCTGGGATCTTCGGGTTGCAGGGCTGGGATTAGGGTTCTGAGGGGCGTAGGGCCGCTACTTGTAGGGCGGCGGCGCTGCCCTGGGCGTGCGGGCCCGGATAAGGAAGCTCGCCGGAGATCTCGGGGGAAGTTGAGCGCCGGGGAAGAAGGAGGAGAGGGGGCAGGGGCCGACAGGTGGGGTCAGGCTGAGGGAATGACTGAGAATAGAAGGAATGACTGGGATTAGAAAGAATAACCGAGAATAGCAGAAATGACTGAGAATAGGGGAATGACTGAGAATAGAAAGGAATTACTGGGAAAGGAAGGAATGACAGAGAAAGGAAAGGAATTACTGAGAAAGGAAGGAATGACTGAGAAAGGAAAGGAATTACTGAGAAAGGAAAGGAATGACTGACCTACTTTCCTGCTTCTTCCCTTTTCTTTATCAACCCAACTCAATCCTATTTGAATTCAACTCAAATTTGAATTCAACTCCTATGCACTCAACCAAATAAAACTTATGCACCAGCATGAATGCACAAGCATGTTGAACCTAAAATAAATTTTAATTCTTTACGTTTTAAAATTACTTTAAATGCAAGATAAATTAGAGAGAACTCTGGGAAATTTTATTTGAGCCCAAATAAATTCATTAAAATTTAAGGAAAATACCTTAGGGTGTTACAATTTGTCCCAACTCGTACCATAGTGAATGATACAAGCTCGGAGCATGTCTTCAAGAATTTGGTTAACTCGCTCCGTTTGTCCATCCGTTTGAGGATGATATGCCGAGCTTCGGATTAGTTTGGTTCCAAGAGTGGACTGCAATTGCTCCCAGAAGCGTGCAATAAATGGTGCCCCTCGATAAAAAATGATGGTTTTAGGAACACCGTGTAACCGAACAATTTGATCAAGATAGTTTTCGGCATATCTCTTAGCGGAGTAAGTGGTATGTACGGGAAGAAAATGAGCCGTTTTTGTGAGTCTATCGATGATTACCCATATGGAGTCATATTTTTGAGATGTATTAGGAAGACCAACAATGAAATCCATACTAATATCTTCCCACTTCCACGACGGAATGGGTAATGGTTGAAGTGTACCAGATGCCTTAAGATGACAAGCTTTGACCCTCTGAAATGTATCACACTCATATACATATTTGGCAATTTCTCTTTTCATCCTGGTCCACCAAAGATGTTGTTGTAGATCTTGATACATTTTGGTGCTACCGGGATGAATAGAGAATTTGGATAGATGAGCTTCATCAAGGATTTGTTTTCGAAGCTGATGATCTTTTGGCACAACAAGGCATTTGTTGAACCACAAGATTCCTTGAGAATCAGTACGAAAACACTTGTATTTAGCTTCTCCTTGAGATAGTTTTGATTTGATAATTTGGATACCCTCATTATGTAGTTGTGACATGATGATTTTATCTTGAAGGGTAGATTCGATAGATAAAAGATTTAGGCTGCCTTGAGGAATGATTTCTAGATTGAGTTTTCTCATCTGATTACAGAGAGTATCACTGAAAGTTGCTATGGATAAGCAATAACAATGTGCCTTGCGGCTAAGTGCATCCGCAACCACATTGGCTTTGCCAGGATGATAGTACACCTCAAGGTCATAGTCCTTGATTAATTCTAACCATCGCCTTTGCCTCATATTTAAATCCGCTTGGGTAAAGATATATTTGAGGCTCTTATGGTCAGTGTAAATGTTACACTTAGCACCCATAAGATGATGTCTCCAGATTTTAAGAGCGTGAACAACTGCTGCTAATTCCAGATCATGAGTTGGATAGTTTTGCTCATGGTTCCGGAGCGCTCTGGATGCATAGGCAATGACTCGGTCGTTTTGCATTAGAACACAACCAAGACCAGTCCCAGAAGCATCACAGTAGACATCAAAAGGCTGGGTATTATCTGGCTGAGATAACACGGGAGCGGTGGTTAGAAGCTTTCTCAAGGTATGGAATACTTCGTCACACTTATCGTCCCATCGGTATTTAACTTCTTTCTTGAGTAGCTCAGTCATAGGCTTGGCTATTTTAGAGAAGTCTGGAATGAATTGGCGATAGTATCCCGCCAGTCCAAGGAAACTTCGAATTTGATGGACTGAAGTTGGAGGCTTCCAATCCATAACTTCCTGAACTTTAGTTGGGTCAACAGATATGCCTTCACTAGAGATAGTGTGTCCCAGAAATTTCACACTATCCAGCCAGAATTCACATTTTGAGAATTTGGCGTAAAGGCGATGATCACGTAATCGTTGAAGAACGATACGTATATGATTGGCATGGTCTTCGTTAGTCTTAGAGTATATTAGAATATCATCGATGAAGACCACAACAAACTTATCAAGTTCCGGCATGAAAACTGAATTCATGAGATACATGAAATATGCCGGGGCATTAGTAAGCCCAAAGGACATAACCAGATATTCATATAACCCATATCTGGTCGAAAAGGCCGTTTTTGCAATGTCACAAGGTTTAATCTTAATCTGATGATAGCCAGAGCGTAAGTCGATTTTAGAGAAAACCTTAGCTCCAGCTAGTTGATCGAACAAAATATCAATGCGGGGAAGTGGGTACTTATTTTTGATAGTGACCGCATTGAGTGGACGATAATCAACACATAGTCTTAGGCTATTGTCCTTCTTCTTGATGAAGAGAGCGGGACAACCCCAAGGTGAAGCACTTGGGCGTATAAAACCTTTATCAAGAAGATCTTGAAGTTGGATTTTTAACTCGGCCAACTCATTCGGAGGCATCCGATACAGCCTCTTTGAAATAGGAGCAGTGCCAGGTTGAAGTTCAATAATGAACTCGATGTCTCTGTCTGGTGGCATTCCAGACAAATCATCTGGAAAGACATCGGGAAACTCACAAACTACAGGAATATCTCTTACTTTGGTGTCCATAATAGCATAAGTACAAGGATGCAGATATTCTTGCTGGGGCAGATAGAGGGTAGTGGCGCAATGATATGGTGAATCAATTTCAATAACTCGGGAAGAAATTTTCAGCAATACTCTATGTTCGGTCATCCAATTCGTCCCGTGTATAACATCAATACCCTCTAAGTTTAACAAAACCAAATCAGTTTTAATCACTTGGCTGCCTAGTCGAATTGGCACACTTTTAACCATTTGATTAGAGGTAATCTTGCCTCCAGGGGTAGAAATCATATATGATCCTTGGGTGGGACAAGGATCAAGTCTTATTCGGGTACCACAGTTGTTACTAATAAAACTATGAGTTGCTCTCGAATCAAATAATGTAACAACTGGCTGGTGATGGATAGAGAACGTACCCGACATGACAGGGGCTCTGTCCGGGAGTTCCGCAAGGGTGGTGAAATTAATTCGTCCTTGCCGGACTTGCATCATTGGTCTTTTACCCTTGTTTTGGTTACCTTGATTGGAACTTTGTCCTTGGTTAGGTTTCTTGGGTCGCGGACAATCCCTGATGAAATGGTCTGCACTCCCGCAATTGAAACAACGATAATTACTGCCTCTCTGTGGGGCTTGTTGTACATTTGGCCTTGGGCCAAATTGCTGTTGTTGCTGTGGAGGTACAAGAGGTCTATATCTTCCTTGTTGTTGGGGCGGCCTAAAAACCAATCTGCCAAACGGGGCATTCCTCTGTGGTGCTCTGATCTGAGTGTTAGGAACAACCCGATACCTCGGTGATGGAGCACTCGAGGGTCCAGTAGGAGTCTTTCTTTTCTTCTCGGCACGATGTGCCATGATACAATCCTCCTGGGTTAAGGCCATATTAACCAGCTCGCTAAAATTATCAGCCCTAACCAGATTCAGGCGTTCCTTGAGCTTGGTATTAAGGCCACGACGAAAACAATCTTGTTTCTTGGCATCATTGTCTGCATGATATCCAGCATATTGGCACAGATGATTGAAAGTCTGTGCATACTGCAATGCCGTATTGGAACCCTGGGTAAGTGCCAAGAACTCATTCAACTTCCGTTCCAGTAATCCTTCGGGAATATAATGTGCTTTGAAGGCAGTTCGGAACTCATCCCAGGAGATAATATGCCCCGCGGGCTGCATGGCGTAGAAATTATCCCACCATATACGAGCAGCACAGCGAAGTTGTTGAGCAGCAAAAGAAGCCTTACTTGAGTCCGCACAAGGTATAGTCAAGAGGGCAAACTTCGATTCGATGATATGAAGCCAGGCATCAGCGTCCAAAGGTTCTTTAGCCTTACTGAAGAACGGGGGTTGAGTGCTAAGAAAGTCCTGATAGCTGGCCGCTGGAGGGTTGAGGTCATCACGACCTCCTCGGAACTGTTGACGTTGCTGGTTTTGTTGTGCTTGTACCAGCAGATTAAGAAGTTCCGTTTGCCGTGCCATCACTTCGGCTAGGTTAGGAGGTGGCGGGGGCGGCTGTTGAGAATCACTGGCTTGTCCTGCCCGGAAACCTTCTGGGGTCCCACGCATGGCTCTAACCATCTGAAATAAAGGAGACGTCCATTATTAATCTCATAACCTTACTCCCAATTTCAGAAGATACAACATTCGTATATACCATGCACATATTCCATTCAATTATCTCATTTCAGAACATCAAGATAAAGATCAAGGAGATAAAACATGAAGCTTATATTACAACGTGGATGTTGATGGTTTCTCACATTACACAACCATAGGATCCATACACCGGCTATTTATGTTACATCAAATGGCACAAGGTCTAAGCAAACTACACATTAACTAAAGCATCTCACTCCTTACCGATTACAACTAGAAGGAAGTCGATGATTCAACAACTAGAAATCGTCGAAGTTGCCTACAGAAGACTGACTACCAGAAGAAGAATGGTAGGGACTAAGAACGGGATCTCCATGCTCAGAATCAAGTTCTGAGACTCCTTCAATCTCCTCCGGATCTTCTTCTTCGACTTCCGGTACTGCAGGTGCGACGGGAAGTATCGGTGGCTGCTACAGTTCTTCAAGTTGGGCCTAAGCATCATCAGCCGCAAGGATCAGATCATGGACTTGTTCCTGAAGGAACTCAATGATGGTGTTACACTGAGTGATTATATGATCACTCTCATTGATCTGATCTTCACGGTGAAGGATGGTTTCATCCCGTGCTGCGATAATCTCATCCTTCTGAGTCACTAAAGCTCGAAGCTGATCCACTTGAGTATTTTGTCTATCAGCCTCTCTGTAGTGACTTCGCGCGACATGGATTACCCGACCCATTTCACGACATAGGAGCAGTTGGTAGTGGTACTGTACATTAATAAACCGCATCATTCCTTGAAGCGCTTCTTCCGGTGGACCATCCAATCTATGACTCTCAGGGACGATTCTGAGATTCCATTCTGGCTCATCGGGACTTGTCATTGAAAATAACCCGATGGGCTTTCCTGCAACTTCTTTTGGATGCTGATTGCAAAAACAATAGATTGCTTCTAATGCCGCTCCTTCAATGGTATCCACTATTCGATAGCCCATCATGTTGATTTCAATGGGCGGCCATTGCGAGCGAAAAGGATGCTGAGGAATGGTCATCCTGACTTGAGCTCTATGAACTCCTTCTTCCAAATACTCAACAACATCATATTGGGGAGGTTCCGTATAGTGGAAAGACTGTAAGGATTCCCAAAGTAAACGAGGGAAACCTTCCCAATGAAGGGCATTGGTATGAAGATGCCCTTCCGGATCCCAAAAGACATTAGAAGGGGCTGCCATCTGCAACAAGAATGCAAATGGTGAGATGTGTTTACCTTGCTAGGAAATCACAAGGTAAATGGAACAAGATGACTGATTTTGACATCAACAAGATCTAAAATCCGAAAGAAAACTTAAGGTTCTTGTCCAAAATTACCTCAAGAACCCCATTAACCCCTATTAGGGACAAACACCATACTACTCATCTTCTTCAAACTTAAACATACATTGCATTCTTTTATTTGTCAAGGAATTATGCATGCACATACTATTCGTCCTCTCAACCAAAAACAACTGCCGAATAGCTTCGGACTTACGCAATTAGTTTCGGTGGCATAACACATACGTCTCTCCTTAATAACTAACCGATAGATCCTACTCGTCCTAACATCTTAATCGTGGTTAGTATACCTGCAAAAGATCACAATATATATATCCATTGAACCTTTCATGCCAGCATGTCATGAAAGCATCCCCAATCATTACTGTTCACTATAGAAACAGCATCTGTACCATTACCGCCGTACAGACAATGTTAACATACGTCGTCGAAACAACGTATTCACGGGGGGTACCGCAAAATGCGGGGGTATGAACAGCGATCGCCATACCCTGCGCCGAACCATATACTCCCAATATAATCAACTGAGGTTGGTATATTGGCAGCATCTCAAGTAAGCCACAGCTTGAGAAACAGCGTTCGGTTCGCATCACCGACGGGAAGGCCAAGCTCCCTCAATTGGCTAAGGATCCTTACCTTCTTACCTCATCATCAAAGGGGTCGTTACAGAAAGTAACATTGCATTGTGCATGAATTTAAGTTTTAACGAAAAAGTAATGCTGGGAGTTAGAATTATATATATATATATAGTCCAGCCACCACTATTTTCCCTTAAACATCACCCTAGGGCTTTACGTACTAGGCACAGCCTTAACGAATCCAACGTACTTTTGCAACATACTTTGTTGGCCAAATTTTATACCGAAAATATTTTTAAGGCACTTCACATCTCCAGTGTACACTTGTTAGCTCTGATACCAGCTGTGGCAAAACCAACTCGAATTACACCGGTTCAAGTACGTGAGTCCACTTCTGTTGGCTCCAACATGCTTCAAACGGTACAATCCCTTGGGCTGTCGGGTAACATCCCGATAAACCACCGAATGCAGGATCAAACAAGGTACCCCGCACGAAGGCGAGTCCAGAGATACAAATGCCATCATATTTTACATCACAGGCAGATATATTACATGAGTATTTAAAAGTGACATAACTTTCCCAACCAGGGGAATTATTACAAAACAGACATAAGTTTCAGGTCATGCAGCGAGGTTTAAAGTACGGCTTTGTACACGGCGTCAGTGTAGATGTCATGCTCGCCCTTACGTGACATCACTCGGAAGGATCTGCGTTGGCCGGGGACGGGTCCCACTCCACGGACCAACCATCAGGCAGAGGATAAGGCCACGGTACAGGCAGAGCTGAGTCGTCAGGAGGATTACCTGAACAAAAGTCACAAGGCAAGGCTAAGTATTCTAATACTCAGCAAGGCTTACCCGTTCCTGGTATACCTAGCCATGTAACTAGACTTATGAAGGCTTGTAAAGGGTCTGGGTTTAGTTTTCAGCGGAAAAGCGACGAAGAATAGATCCTTACTTTCAACTTTTAGCTTTCAGGTTCTAGTTGATTATCCATTCTAAGTGAGCAACTATAGCTATTCAAGCATGATAGCATCTTTAGCCAAACATTGTCTTTGATAAACACAAAGTTGCTCTTGTTACTCTATGTGGTAAAGGGATCAAGCAGTCTCAATCTTCATGAGAAGCGGACGATTCTGAATTGAATTCAACCTTGCAAGGATAAACCTAACTCACACGCTTGGAACACCAAAGGGTCGTTCCGAAGCAACCGTTTGCCTTTCATTCCGACTCGTGGATCAGATCCACCACAAGCGACTGCAGGACCATACGCACTTCCAAAGTGCAGGACGTACGCCTGTAGCGCGACTACATGTCCGTACTCCTGGTTGCCTAGCAACACGTATTCCCACACGTCGAATCAAGTAACTAGAAGAAGCAAAATACGAGTGGTGGGAGGTATGTCCACTCCTCGGGCCGATTGGTTACTAGGCCGACCGCTTACCATATTTCGTGGCATGTGGTTAGTACTTTCAAATGCTTAACCACCGCTACCACACACTGCGACCTTATCAAATTCAACAACACAGACGGGGTATCATCTCAACCATGATACCTCACAAAACTCCCGTCCGTCGTCCTTATAGTGATTATAGGAATGTAAACATTACAACTCCTATATCGCGCGAGTGACAGGATATCACCCGACTTCTACCGGTCCTATTAGCATAGCAGCTATTCGGACTCAAGTGCTAATATTCAATACATTGGTTCCTAGGAAAATGCAATTCCTATGAATGTAATGCAGAGATAGATATAAATAACATAGATTGCAATGTAAATAAAGTAGGGTTTATGTCCGGGGCTTGCCTTCTTGTGTAGGGTTGGGGGCAATAGGGTCAAGGTCTTCCAAACTTTGGTTCGGAGCTTCAGTTAGACCTTCGACGGCGTCTCCGGAGTTTGCAGGAATTTCCTCGGTTGGGTCCGCGATCAGCTCGTAATCACCGTAGGCAAGAGTAGTCGGGTCTACATGATATGCAAGATATAAAATTAAGGAATGCATACTCTTTTTACTTCATTTCACGGTCAGCTGCAATCCAAAAGGCTAACACTCAAGAACTTATGGTACAAAAAGGGATCTAAGTTTTGAATTATCCTTTACATTCAACTTATGACTATAGCATTGATTTAATTGAAAACAAGAATTAAAATATTTCAAGTTTATATTCAAATTTAAATTTGAATGTAAACCTTGGGTAAAGAAAGTTATAAAACTTTGAAAATTTAAACATAGATCAACTACATTACTTAAAAGATTATGACCAAGAGATCTAATTAGTTAAGCTTTAATAGGTTTGTTTAGCTAATTTTATTATAAAACAAATTGAATTTGCTCAACTTAAAAGAATTTAAGTTACAAGATAAAATTAGATTTGAAAATTCCACATCAATTCATACAAAATCTATAGAAATTGTATACCGAAAATCATGATCAACAAAGTTAACATGTAGGAGCTATGGATATTATACTCCCTTATCTTAGATTTAAAATAGATTAAAAAATACTCAGATTCAAACCAAACTCACTTAACAAAAGTTGTAGGATTCAAAATCTAGTTTCTAGTAAAATCAGTTTTGTAATTTTTGGATTTTCCTACAGTTTGTTTTGAATTTTACAAGACAACAACAGCCTCACATGAAATAACAGCAGATTTAGGGGGGGGGTCTCGGTCCTTTTGCGCTCGGGGCCCTGGAAAAGGTTTTCTACTCACAGATATGCCCTTGCCCGACCTTGACGACGGCCGGCCGATCGGTTCGCGTGCATTCTCGCCGGCGGCGAGCTGTCCAGTGGGAAGGGGCAGACTAAGCACGACCCACGGGATCTAGGGAGTGGTTTGGAAGAGAGGGTGCTCGATGAACGGCGGTGGAGCACGGCCGGCGACGGAGAGGTGCGGCGGCCGCGTTCGGGTCACCGGCGTTCCCGGCGAAGGGCCGGTGAACACGAGCAGGGGAGGGGTGCATGAGCACTAGTAGGTCACGGGAAAACGATTTGTGTACCTGGATGGGTTAGAGATCAGGTGGAGGAAGCTGTCAACGACGAGGTTGAGCTCGGGCAGCTCCGGTGAGCGGCGGCTCGGGGTGGAAGCGATTCCGGCGAAGGGGAGGCCAGGATTGGACCAGATCCGGTCGGAGGGCTAGTGGAAGAGGTGGCGAAGCGACTGGCTGAGGGAATTTGGATGGGGTGGGGAAAGCACGGTGCATTTCGATGAGGAATGTGCGGCGGCGGCTCAGTGCTTGGTGGTCGCGGGGAAGGAGATAGAGCAATGCGGCTGGAAGAAAGGGGAGTTCGGTCGGGTTTGTAGCAGCACTGGGTTTACAGAAGAGAGGGAAAGAGTAGAGGAAGGGATGGCCACGGCTGCGCTCCGGATGGCGGGCGGCGAGGTGGCTGCTGGCAAGCACTCGGGAGCACCGTGGCGCGCGCAGGAGAGGACACTGGGGAAGGGCTACAGCGGCGGCAGGAGTAGGGGGGTACGCGTGGGGAGAGAGTAGGCAGGAGCTGAACGGCGGCGAGGCAAGGCAGCGGCCAGGGGGAAGGGTTTGCGCCGGTGGCAGAGCAGAAGCAGAGGGAGCAGAGGGTGTGCAAAGGTAGAAGAAGGGGAAAAGTCTTAAGGGCAGATTTGGAAAACTTTAAAAGGTCAGGGGTCTTTCAGTAAACTAAAAATTCTCACTGATCTAAAGATCAAATGAGAAAAAGTCCAAAATGAAAGTTGTAGAGTTTTTCAAGCTCTACAAACTTGCTTTAGGACTCAAATTCAAAAACTCAAAGTTTGCAACATTACATGTTGAATTTTGAACAAGGTAGAATTTAAATTACCCCTGTCCTTACCAAACAAATTTTTGATCAAATTTTTGACATATTTGCAAACATTCATGAAATGTCATGATGATAAGTACTTTTTACAAGCAGGCCCTCAGGTAAACATGAAATTTACTTTTATTCTACAGTCATTTTGCATAAAAGACCCTATGGCTTATGTTTATTTACAAATAGGCCCCTATTTTTATTTAAGGGCTTATTTTTCCTTATGCTAACATAAATTTAACACCTAATATTATATTTCCCCTAGGTTTCAAAGCTACCTTCCAATCCACACACCTTGCACTTAAAGACCTATATTGCATAGAAATAACAAATACACCCGTAGCCCTTAGTACTATCCATAACAAACATACCTACTCCACACTAGAGTTCAGAGTCTATATCCCTTATTACCTGGATGTCACACTTGGTGTCATTCCGGAGGGTCACTGCCAGTCGGGGACGGATCCCACTCCACGGACCAGCCAAACGGAACAGAGGTTGGCCATGCAGGATTATCCGTGGGGTTCTCAAAGGTCATACCTGAAAAATAGACTAGCAAGACTGAGTATACTAATACTCAGCAAGACCTAACCACTTCATGGTATACTTAGCCATGTGACTAGACTCATGAGGGCTTGAAATAGTTCTGGGTTTAATTCTACAAAGCAATAAAGATTATGATCTACTTTTATGTTTTAGCTTTCAGATTCTAGTCTCATTAACCATTCTAGGTAAGCACCTATTCTAGACAAGCAAGGTAGAGATTATCATCCATCAATTTTATTCCAACAATAATTACTGTTCTTACTCTATGTGGCAGAAGGAATAAGCAGTCTCAATCTCCGTGAGAAACGGATGATTCTGAATCGAATTTCCAAACCTTGCAAGGCAAACCTAACTCACACGCTTGCAACATCCAACAATAGTTCCAAAGCAACCGTTTGCCTTTCATTCCGACTCGTGGAACAGGGCCACCACAAGCGACTGTAGGACCGTACGCACACCAATTATGCAGGACATACATCTGTAGCGCGACTACATGACCGTACTCCTGTCCGCTACGCAGAACATACTCCCACACGTCGGTGCGTGCGAAAAAACAAATTACGAGTGGTGGGAGGTATGTCCACTCCTCGGGCCGATTGGTTACTAGTCTTACCGCTTTACCACATTTCGCGGCATGTGGCTAGGACTTTCAAACGCTTAGCCACCACTACCACACACTGTGACCTTATCAACTTTTATCAACACAGACGGGGTAACCTTCCGAGTAATGATACTGCCCATGACCCCGTCCATCATCCTTATAGTGATAGCAGAATAGTAAACATTCAACTCCTATATCTCGTGAGTGACAGGAAATCACCCGACTTCTACCGGTCCTATTAGCAAAGCATCTATCCGATAAGGACTCAGGCACAATACATAGGTTCCTAGTATTAATGCATCTAGGGTTCCATTTCAACTCCTAGACTTAATGCAAGATATAATATATACATAGAGGATTGCTTCAATGTAGTAATTTGAAATACTGGGTTATGCACTGGGGCTTGCCTTCTTGAGTGTGGTTGGGGGCAGAAGTGTTAAAGATTTTCGAACTTTGGTTCGGAGCTTCAGTTAGAGTCTCGACGATGTTCACTAGGTCTTTAGAAAACCCTTGCTCTTGTTCCAGGACTAGCTCGTAGTCTCCGTCATCGAGTGTCGTTGACTCTACATGATATGCAAGGATTTGATTTAGATGGTTCTCGAGTTAAGAGTTTTATTTCATGATAAAGTTGCAATCCAACAGATTAATACACATAAATTCATAAAGCAAGAGGTTTAAATATAAAGTTACTATTGGTATCCTAATTCAATTATACTAATTAGTTGAATTAATTGAATTAGGTTAACAATTTGATTTTTAAGTTGAAATTCATAAAGGCTATGGCCTTGAATTTTTGTGGATAAGCTTATTCCTAGTGGATAAGCTTACTATGAATTTTTCATAATTTTTTGAAAATCGACACTAGGGTATTTGAATTTAGTTCAAATGTTAGGTTTAAATTCAAATCTTAGGTAAAACAGTGCTATAAATTCTTGAAAATTATTTATGAACTAACTATCAACATATCAACATATGGTAAAAAGATCTAAGCATGAAAAGCTTAGGAACATGTTTGAATAAATTCAAATCCTTTCAAGTTTGATTTGCACAAAATTAAAGTAGCTGAAGCTAGGATGCAATACTGGTGCTGAAATTTTTACACAAGCTTGTATTCACCTTAAACAGACTACACACCAAAAATCACAGGAAAAAGAGCTAGCACGCAATAGTTATGCACAAGATACCCTTTTGCTAAAGTTTAAAATAAATCAAAAAGTATTTAGTTTATTAACAAAAGTTGTAGAATTAGACTTCTGGATTCCAACAAAACTAGTTTGGCAATTTTTGGATTTTTCTACAAATTCCTATGGATTTTACAAGTTGGCTGATTTGAATTAGGGAGGGGGTACTGATTTCCAACAGATAGGCCCTTGGAAACATTTGAATTGTTACAAATAGGTCCTTGGCTGGGTGTTACAAAGGGGGCAGATCGACGGCGACCAAATCCGGCGAGGGGGCTCACCGGTGGCGAGGGGCAAGTGAGGGGAAATGTTTAGGGACTCACGGCGGTCTCGGGGGTGGCCGGGGTTCAGGCAGAGAGGGGCTGTGGCGGTGTACTGACGGTGAAGCCGAGCGGGCGGCGGAGCTCCAAGGGCGGCGGCGGTGTTCCGGTGGCTGGGGTGCCGGAGGGCGGTGAAGAAGCTGCTCGGAAGCGTCTACGGAATGATGTGATGCTGCTAGTGCCCTTGGCTGGGGATAAGGGGCTCTGTAGCGGCGAGTCGACGGCGAGGCCGAGCGGCGGCGAAGCTTGAGCTCACCGGCGCTGCGGGGGACGATGCTCAGGTGTGGGAAATTGGAATTGGATGGGTCAGTGAGCTGCAGGGGGTCACGGTGGTGCTACTGGAGCACTGGATCGCGGGTGGGAGGCGGCGTGGGCGGCTGACGACGGCGGCCAGAGGCTGCGGCGGAGGTCCAGTGAGGTGCGGTGGTTGGGACAGAGAAAAGTGAGCAAAATGGGCATGTGCAAATGCAAGAGCGAGTGCGTGGGGAGCTCCAGGATGTGCTCGGGGTCCAGAAGAAGGCGTGGTTGCACTGGAGCAGGAGCTGGCAAGCCGGCGGGAGGCGTGGCGGCTCGGGCGGCGGCGGCGCGACGTGGAGAGGCAGGAGCACGCCAGCGCGGGCCGGGGAAGCGGCGGCACGGGTGCTGGGGCTGCACGTGGCATGGCTTAGAGCGGCGCGGGGGCGGTCGGTGCACGGCACATGGCCGGCGAGGGCGGTGGGGCGTCGGGCGCAGAAAAACAGAGGAGCCGAGTGCTGGAGGTAGACGAAGGGGGATCTATTTGCAATTTCTCGGAAGTGCAGGGACTTCTCTGTAAAGCCTAGATAACTTTCAAATATAGCTCAAATGAAAATATGCCCAAAAGCAAAAGTGTAGGGTTTAGCAAGGGCTACAACTTTTCTTTAAGGTTCAGTTGCAAAAGAGCTAAGGATTTGAAACTAACATAAAACTTGGCAAAGTTTTAAACTTTAATTAAATCCTATTTAAAAACTACACTACACTTGCATCCTTTGTGTAGTTTCACCTACATTTGCGATTTAAAAGCAAGTTCTTGACTTTTGCAAAACAACCTTCATATATTTTGATTTTTACCTCCCATTCTCACCCTTTTAACACTAAAGGACCTAAATTTTTCAGAATTACATAAATATCCTTTTTCCTTTTGCATTCAAATTTGAACACACATACACAAGATCAACCATGCACACTTTATACTAGAATCTAGTGTATTCTAAATACCTGAATGGCACAGCAGCATGGGGAAGTCGGGGAGAACCAACAGGTCGAGGGCGACCCGTTTATGGCCTTGGTTTGGGCGGAGGAGAAGTGGAAAGTGGGGCTCGACGACGAGGTCGAGTGGCGGCGCTAATGGCGGGGTGGTGGTGGTACTCGGGCGTGTGTGAGCTGGGGCTCAGTGCAGCCCTTTTATGGGCATACAGGGAAGGGGAGGTGGAGCTAGACGCGACACAATGGAGGGAGGCGCAGCCGGGACAAGGTCGCGGCAAGGGCACGGCATTGCCGGTGCATCGTGGCTCGGCCGTTGGGAATCGACGGCCGCGTGGCGCATGTGAGTTGGCAAGGGTGGGATACGTGGCGCGGCAAATCGCCGACAGCAAGCCCGGTCGGTGTCTGGTCGGGGCCTGTTGGGGTCGCGCCTTGGTGTGGCTTGCCGGGGCAGGCATCGTCGGCTAGGTGGCCGGCGGCCGCTGCCCATCGACGGGACAGAACACGGGTGGGGAGAGAAGAGAGAGAGAGAGAAGGGCCGGGATTCAAATTAAATTTTATCAAAATTTTGAACAGAAACTTGAAAAACTTTGAACACAAAGTTGTAGGGAGTTTGAAAATCTACAACTTTTGTTTTAGCCAAAAGATCATTTGAACCACAGTTTAGAAGTTATTTTATATTCAATACTACTAGGATTTGAATTACTAGTCATTTCTTGTGTTAAACATTTGAATTTGCAAATGTTGTTTGCGGTACACTTTGTAAGGTGCTAAAATATGAGTGTATTTTTATGCTACACATTTTTTTTCATGACAAGTTGAGCATGTATGGTTATAAACACAAAAGAACAAATCTCACATACACACATACATACACATGCACATGCACACACATAATTAAATGCATTGTTTTAATAATTCTAGGTTATTATGCATGATGCTATGTTTAGGTTTTCTTTCTTAGGATTGTAAACACCTAGGGTGTTACAATCACACTCCAAGACGATAGAGGTAGCACCTTAAAATCAAATTTCAAAATAATAGGCTAGACAACCCTTATCTTCCTAGGCTCCTTTTTATTTTGCTTTGTGCCCTAATAAAATGCACGCACAAGAGTAAGTGGGGGGGGGGGGGGGGGTCACCTGACCCCCAAATCATCTACAAGCAGCAAAGGTATGCATCCCGATCCTCAATCTCCTTGGCTCATGACTTTGAATGAATTTCAAATCTGATCCTTTAAATCAAACTCAAATAAAATGAATCAACATGCTCCACCTGCTCTAGATCTTTCTACGGTTGGCTTGCATATGTTTTGTTCCATGCTTATCATCTTGATGCTTGTGAACAAATATCTTTAGGACAGCATACTCATCTAAGTAGTTGATGTGTGTGATCTGGTTCGATGATCTGATCTTCGCTCTTAATGCTTAAGTACTTGGGAAAATGTATTTGAAAAACTTAAAAAAACGTTGCAAAGCTCCTCTTTGATATGCCAGAGTCCTACCAAAGCCATGTAATGAGCTACTTTGAAAACCTTATACTTATGCTGCTTGTCTTCACATTGAGCTTTGTCAAAGTGTTGTGACCCTTGGAAGAATTCTTTTCATGTTTTGATGATCAAGATTCATGTGCACGCCATACACCCCCTTGCTATGCTTCTATGAGAAGTTAGCATTGTACCATCCATTACATCCCACAATATAAAAGCTCCATGATATGTGTTGGTCTCTCTCTCCATCTATTGTTACAAAAGAGACATGGGCTATCGAGAAAAAAATGGGCACATGAAGGTCCAAGCATTAAAAAAATGAGATTGGACACATGAAGGTCCAAGAAAAAAAGAAGGAAAAAAAGAAAAGATAACCACTTTCTCAAAAGAATTTACAAAGGGAGAGAGATCATACAAAAGGAGTTTTCATCCACCAATTATCACTATATCCATACATGTGCACATCTTGATCTGATTGTCTGACTTGTTTTCCTCCTTGGATCCATTTTTTTATTGCAATATATGCGATGCAACTATGCCTTATCCTTCATACCTACCTTAAGCTCCACATATAGCCACCATTAGTAGGATGAAGAAAAGGCAAGTGTGATGCCTTGGTGAGGACATTTACACATTGAGCGATCTCAGAGAATCAAATGAGGATATAAGCAAGGTTTGTTCTGAAAACTCATTGAAAAAAAATCCCAAGCTACTTGAATTAAGGGGTTGAGGTGATTTGATTCAAATCAAGACTGTTCCATTCCTCAACTACCCAAGATGACATGATAGACACATCAAACTTCACAAGTGCAAGATAAGGTTTGGAATATCTCTTATGCTCGCTTCAGGCCTTTGGAAGTTATGCTTCACCTTAGTCCTTTCTCCTTCACTCAAGGATGAGCAAAGGCTAAGTGTGGGGGTGTTGTTGAAAGCCCTTAAGTACAAAATCTGTGTCGTAAACTCCTGCATAATCATATAAAAAATGAACATCAACAGTAGTGGTAGGAGTTATTACTAACGAATTCCACAAGTGTTGGTGAATCATTGATTTCAGGAGACGACGCCTGCATATGGAGGAAAACATGCTCAAATAAAGGGGAAAGTACATTTCAAAGCATTCTATGCGAGCACAAGAATTGGAGGGCCCACATCCTGCAGCAAATCAACCCAAGGGGCCAAGAAACATACCTCCGACCAATTAGAGGCTGGCACACGGATTCAAGGGCCCACAAACATGAGGAAACAACCTAAACTTACCGCCAACCACCATGTACCCAATTGGGGACCCACCTGGAAGTGTCCCGGACGAAAAGCGGTGCTAGTGGGGGCATCCAGGGGTTGGCCGAACCCCAGGTTTGGCTGAACCTGGACAGGATCCCGTCTCGCTCAGTTTTGGCGGTAAGTAACCCTCACGCTTCCCCAAGGTGGTTCATAGTGTTTCCATACATAATTCTCACGGGAACCGACCTTGGAGGACTATAAAAGGAGGAGAGGAGAACCCCCACAAATACACACCATCCAAGAGTAGAATTAGTGCCTCATTACAAAGGTGAATCACTGTCTAGCTAGTGCTTCGAGTAGGAGGAGAGTGAGGAGTAGTTCGGGGAAGCATCGGGCCTGTCGGTGCTCTTCTCCAAGCTTGCAGCTCTACGGATACTAGCTTTTTTTATGAGTAAAGTAAGTGAGTATTTGTGATTCCTATCTTGCATAGTACTTATATTTGAGTGAGATCAGTTCCCTTACTTGCGGGTTCGTCGCTTTGTATTAATCTAGAGTGTCGTAGTTTGCTATGGAATATCAGATGTAGTCAGACTGCGGTAGTAATCAGTAGCATAGACATGGTCTCTTGGCTAAGGGTTACCTTGATTTGCCTTATATCCCATGGTTTGTTAGAGGTAGGCTACAAGTGGTGACAGCCTTGTTGTTCTTTTGTAATCCTCCATGTTCGGATATAGCATAGAGCCGTTGGCCGGACTCTCCTAACCATTTCAGGGGTAAGCCGGTACTCGAAGCGAGTATTTCTGCCTAAGAGATCAACCTTTAACTCATCTCTAGTATGACCTTAGGAATCCTCTCCATCCTTGCCACTTATGTTGGTGTGTCCTTGGACCAACCTAGTAGAAGTCAGTGTACACATGTTCCCTTGGATTCGATAAACCTTGGAATACTCTGAGGTGAAAGTTATAATGGTATTCGTGCACTTGCGGATTTATTCGGAGTCATTAAAATACCCAACAATGAGGACTCCTCAATGCATGACATGGCTTTCTCCAGGAGGGGTTTGGATACTATGATGGAGGAAGGGTGTTTTTCTAGGATGTGATCCAGGATTTTCTTCCCCTCTATCGGAGTTTTGAATGCGAATGACCCTCTAGCAGCAATGTCAAGATCTACAGCAAAGGTCATGTCTAAACCCAGGCAAAAGATGTGCAAGGACACTTCATCGGTAAAGGCATGCCTGGACAAATTTTTGAAAGGCGTGGAAATCTAGCCCATGCTGCTCCTAGGGGCTCCTTCTCAGATTGCTCAAATGCAAGAATGTCGCTCCATGGAGAAGGTGTAAGGGATAAAGAAGAGACCCAGTGACAAAAGTTATCTCGGAGCTTTCTCCACCCGCGTTGTGGGTGTACCATTGCTCCACCCGCTCTGTGAGAGATAAAGGAAACAACTTCCACCTCAATGTTTTCTGTGTTATGCCTGGGATAACCAGACACGAACACGGCCCTCGAATTCTTGCAAATGGTCACGGGGATCTTCATTTTTGTCTCCAAAGAAGGGTTGTTCTCGAACCAAGGCAATGTAACCAGGGCGAAGTGTAACACCCTAGGTGTTTAAAATCCTAAGCAAGAAAGTTTAAACATAGCATCATGCATAATGACCAAAAAAATTCAAACAATGCATTTCTTGTATGTGTGTGTATATAAGGCTTTTTCATTTTGTGTTTTGTAATCTTTCATGCTCCACTTGTCATGACAAATGCTGTATAAGAACAAAATTATATTTTAATGCCTTACAAGTTCACTTAAAAGACCAATTGCAAATTCAAATTTTAAACACATGAAATGAATAGGAATTCAAATCATAGAAAAATTAAATTTAAAATAACTTTTAAACTATGGCTCAAATGAACTTTGGTCTCAAATAAAAGTTGTAGATTTTCAAATTCTCTACAAGTTTTATATTCAAAATATTTCGAGTTTCCATGCAAAATTTTGAGAAAAAGTCTATTCAAATTTGTTTAACCTCGGTCTCTCTTTCTCTCTCTCCGTTCTCTCCCTCCTTTCTCTCCCCCCTATTTTTTGGACGAGTCTTCCCTAACCCAATGTTAGGGGGATGAGTGTGACTGTTTTTCTCCCTCGACCAGAACAGGGCTCGCCTGCCACATGGCAGGTGATTCCCATCATGCCACGCTGCGCCAAGCCAACCACGGCCTTTGCTTCTCGACAGGCCACCGACCAAGCCCGGCCTCCCCTCCTCCCACACGCTAGCCCCTGCAGCGCCCTGACACTGGCAGCCACGCGTCACAGGATGCCTGCGGGAGCTCGACGATCAGGAGGTGGCCGCTGGCCTGCTTCTGGCCCTTTCCCGGCTCCCTGCCTGGCCTCCCCACTTCCTCCTCTCCCTTGCTGCTCGCCTATAAAAGGCCGAGCAGGCCTCCCTGCCACACGCGCGAGCACCACCGGTGGCCTCCATTGCCGTGAGCACCACTTCCACGCCGAGCCCCTACCTCCACACCACCAAAGCTCTGATTCCCCCTCAAGTGTGGCAAAACCGCCTGAATTATTCCGGCTCAAGTGCGCTAGTCATCGTTATACAGCAGACATTAACTCAACGCACTTCAAACGAAACAACCCATTGGTCTGTCAGGTCTCTGCCCGATACAACCACGGTTCAACAGGATCGAAGCAGGTTTACCTCGCACGAAGGCGAGTTTACAATCACACAACAGCTCACCAACTTTTTAATCCACAACATATTAAACATTATTACAAACCACTTCAAACTTAACGTAAACTTATACAAATATCATTTAAAATGACAAGCTAAACAGCTTGTCCAGGTTTACAGCGGAAGAAAATTAACGCGCGACTACACACGCCGTGGAGGTTGACACCACACTTAGTCCGAAGCATGGCGTCATTCAGGAGGGTCACTGCCAGCCGGGGACGGATCCCATTCCACGGACCCGCCAAACGGAACAGAGAGTGGCCATATTGGACTATGCGTGGGGTTTTCAAAGGTCATACCTGAAAAATAGACTAGCAAGACTGAGTATACTAATACTCAGCAAGACTTAACCTCTTCATGGTATAATTAGCCATGTAACTAGACTCATGAAGGCTTGAAATGGTTCTGGGTTTAATTTCAGCTGAAAAGCAACAAAGAGTATGAGCTAACTTTCATATTTTAGCTTCCAAATTCTAGTTTCATTAACCATTCTAGGTAAGCACCTATACTTAGACAAACAGGGTAGAGATTAACATCCATCCAGATTATTCCATAATGGTTACCGTTCTTACTCTATGTGGCAGAAGGAATAAGTAGTCTCAATCTCCGCGAGAAACGGACGATTCTGAATCGAATTTCCAAACCTTGCAAGGCAAACCTAACTCACACGCTTGGAACATCCAATGATAGTTCGGAAGCAACCGTTTGCCTTTCATTCCGACTCGTGGAACAGGGCCACCACAAGCGACTGTAGGACCGTACGCACACCAATTGTGCAGAACATACGTCTGTAGCGCGACTACATGACCGTACTCCTGTCCGCTGTGCGGAATGTACTCCCGCACGTTGGTACGTGAGAAAAACCAAATTACGAGTGGTAGGAGGTACGTCCACTCCTCGGGCCGATTGGTTACTAGGCTTACCGCTTTACCATATTTCGCGGCATGTGGCTAGTACTATCAAACGCTTAGCCACCACTACCACACACTGCGACCTTATCAACTTTTATCAACACAGACAGGGTAATCTTCCAAGTCATGATACTGCACATGACCCCATCCATCATCCTTATAGTGATTGTAGAATAGTAAACATTCAATTCCTAGATCATGCGAGTGACAGGAAATCAACCGACTTGTACCGGTCCTATTAGCAAAGCATCTATCCTGATAAGAACTCAAGCACAATACATAGGTTCCTAGAATCAATGCATCTAGGTCTCCATTTCAACTCCTAGACTTAATGCAAGATATAATATATATATATATAAGATTGCGTAAATGTAGTAATTTGAAATACTGGGTTATGCACCAGGGCTTGCCTTCTTGAGCGGGGCTGGAGGCAGGAGTGTCAAAGATTTCTGAACTTTGGTTTGAAGCTTCAGTTAGAGTCTCGATGATGTTTACTGGGCCTTCAGAAAACCCTTGCTCAGTTTTCGGGACTAGCTCGTAGTCTCCATCGTCGAGTGTCGTTGATTCTACATGATATGCAATGATTTGATTTAGTTGGATTGCGAGTTAAGAGTTTTATTTCACGATAAATTTGCAATCCAACAGAGTAATACACATACATTCATAAAGCAAGAGGTTTAAATATAAACTTATTATTGGTATCCTAATTCAATTATCCTAATTAGTTGAATTAATTGAATTAGGTTAACAAGTTTGATTTTTAAGTTGAAATTCATAAAGGCTCTAGCCTTGAATTTTTGTGGGTAAGCTTTCTTCTAGTGGATGAGCTTACTGTGAATTTTTCATAATTTTCTGAAAATAGACACTAGGGTATTTGAATTTAGTTCAAATGTTAGGTTTAAATTCAAATCTTAGGTAAAACAGTGCTATGAATTCTTGAAAAATTAATTATGAACTAATTATCAACATACCAATATATGGTAAAAATATCTAAGCATAAAAAGCTTAGGAACATGTTTTAATAAATTTAAAACCTTTCAAGCTTGATTTGCACAAAATTAAATTAGCTAAAGCTAGAGTGCAATACTGGTGCTGATATTTTTACACAAGCTTTTATTCACCTTGAACAGACTACACACCAAAAATCACAAGAAAAAGAGCTAGCATGCAAAAGTTATGCACAAGATACCCTTTTGCTAAAGTTTAAAGTAAATAAAAAAGTATTTAGTTTCAAACTAGACTCTATGAACAAAACTTCTGGATTCCAACAAAACTGGTTTGGCAATTTTTGGATTTTTCTACAAATTCCTATGGATTTTACAAGTTGACAGCTTTTACAAACAACACTAAATAAGAAACTTGCAGAGAGTACCTCGAGTTTTTGCACATGGGACCCTAATATGAAAACTTAGATTACAACGGGGTCCTTGCCGGGTCAAGATGGCGGCCGTGGCGTCTGACCAGCGTGTTCTCGCCGGCGGCGAGAGTTTGGCCGAGGGGAAACTGGTCCTACACGACCTATAGGACGAGGTGCACATGTTGGTGGGTGGTGGGCACGAAGAAAGGCAGCGGAGCAAGGTCGACGGCGAGGAATGGCGGCGGCCGTGGCGGTGCGTCTGTGTGCCCGACGAGGGGCCGGCGAACATGGAGGGATGGAGCACGCACGAGCATGATGGAGTCGTGGGGATGCTATTCCGGTACCTGGTTCGGCTGGAGGTGGGGCAGAACGGGGTCGTCGACGTGGAGGTGGCTCGGGTTTCACCGGCGGTGATGGCGGCACGGTGTTATGGTGGCTGGGGTGTCGGAGGGGGGTGAAGAAGCTGCTGGGAAGCTTCTACGGGATGATGTGGTGCTGGTGGTGCTCTTGGCTGGGGTTGAGGGGCTCTGTAGCGGTGAGTCGACGGCGAGGCTGAGCGGCGGCGGAGCTTGAGCTCGCCGGCGCTGTGGGGGATGACGCTCGGGTGCGGAAAAGTAAAATTGGATGGGTCAGTGAGCTGCAGGGAGTCGCGGTGGTGCTACTGGAGCATTGGATCACGGGTGGGAGGCAGTGTGGGCGGCTGACAACGGCGGCCAGAGGCTGCGGCGGAGGTCCGGTGAGGTGCGGTGGTCGGGACAGAGAAAAGTGAGCAAAATGGGCGTGTGCAAATGCAAGAGCGAGTGCGTGGGGAGCTCCAGGATGTGCTCGGGGTCCAGAAGAAGGCGTGGTTGCGCGGGAGCAGGAGCTGGCAAGCCGGCAGGAGGCGTGGCGGCTCGGGCGGCGGCGGCGCGACGTGGAGAGGCAGGAGCAGGCCAGCGCGAGCCGGGGAAGCGGCGGCGCAGGTGCTGGGGCAGCACGTGGCACGGCTTAGAGCGGCGCGGGGGTGGCCGGTGCACGGCACATGACCGGCGAGGGCGGCGGGGCATCGGGCGCAGAGAAACAGAGGAGCCGAGGGCTGGAGGTAGACAAAGGGGACCTGTTTGCAATTTCCCGAAAGTGCAAGGACTCCTCTGTAAAGCCTATATAACTTTCAAACCATAGTTCAAATGAAAATGTGCCCAAAACAAAAGTGTAGGGTTTAGCAAGATCTACAACTTTGGATTTGAAACTAACATAAAACTTGGCAAAGTTTTAAACTTTAATTAAATCCTATTTAAAAACTACACTACATTTGCATCCTATGTATAGTTTCATCTATATTTGCGATTTAAAAGCAAGTTCTTGACTTTTGCAAAACAACCTTCATATGTTTTGATTTTACCTCCCATTCTCTCCCATTTAACACTAAAGGACCTACATTTTTCAAAATTACATAAATGTCCTTTTCCCTTTTGCATTCAAATTTGAACACTCATACACAAGATCAAACATGCACACTTTATACTAGAATTTAGTATGTTTATAATCCTAGTACCTAAATGTTACAGCAATCCCTCGGAAACAAGTTTATTGAGGTCATTGAGGGAGCACTTACTGTGAGTCCACTCCCCAGACGGCGGCTGCGTCTCCTTCTTCTTCCCATCCTTCTCAGATCTCTTGGGCGCCATTTCTAGATCTGCTCGCCACGAGTTGCTCGGGGGCTGCGGGGAAAGGGGCGGGGAGATTTGGTTGGATTGGGGCTCTCCAAGAGGGAGAGGGCAGAATGCGGCTCTATTTGGGGGATTTGGAAAGTTCTTGGTGGATTGTAGATTGGAAGCACAGTTTTTACTTGGCGTTACCGCGGGGTTAAATAACCAGCGGTTGGATACAGTTTTACTATTTCGAAGTTGAAGAGTCATTTCAAGGAATATTCGGAAGATGAGGGGTCATTTGGTGGATTGTTTAGATAAAATATTCGATTAATTATTTTTTCAGGGTTAATTGTCCCGAAGAAAGGGGTTTTTCGAATTCCAGATCTAACTTCCATCACTTGTACCATCACACCGGTTATTTATCATGGGGGCATTTTTTCACTGCATGCCACGACTTTTGGATCCTTATTACCAAACCTAGGAGATTTTGATTCAAGGCTCGGGGGCTGCGGGATATGTGGCATCGACTACTTATTTTTTCGAATTTATTTGAAAAGTAAGTAAGGAAGATTCAAGACTAATGCGACCCTTAGCCTGATTCTCCGATTCAACCTAAGGCTCGGGGGCTACTCCATATGGAGTGCAATTTTTCAATCGCACACCATAGCAAAGAAGTAATTCGGGGCATGAGCACCTCATAGCTTCGATGCAGCCAAGAAAGTACTCGAAGAAGAACTTCAAGACGGAGCTTCAAGAGAAGCCGAAGACTGCTTCGAAAGTACTCGAGAAGCCTGCAGCACTCAGCTAGGAAGAGCTCGGGGGCTTGTCAGACCCCGGGCTACGGGACTATGTAGATAACGTAGTTTAAACAGGGTTAAGAGATAAAGCCCGTCTAATCTCTTATTTATGTTGTTTTCTACTCGTTTGGGGGTAGGGACCCATTCAAAACACAACTTCTATACCCAAGGGAATACAAACCACCATACAGGACGTAGGGTATTACGCACTTCGCGGCCCGAACCTATCTAAATCTTGTGTTCCTTGCACTTTCGAGTTCCTGATCTCGGCGTCTCCTCACCTAAATTTACCACCTCGGGTATATCCCTCGGTGGGCAGCTGGTAAAACACCGACAGATTCAGCTATGGATTGCATGTTAGTGGTTGGGCCGACGGTTTTCCCAAAAAAAATGAACTTTTCTAGCCACATGTTTAAGAAGGTTGTGTTTTCCCTGTCACTTATCGGCCCTATTCTTGCATGGCGATCAATGTAACCTTTCCAACCACCAATGTTATTTGTCTCCAGCCGATGTGAAGGTTTGGTTAAGAGACTATAAGCAGAATGGAGGGCCGAGATATTAAGACCTTTCAGCATGAGGGCATCAGCTAGGGTAGGAGTCATCGGGCCATGAGCAAACAGAAAATGCATTGAGGGTAACTGATAAGAAATATGAGGCTGCGAAGAGCATAGATTCATTTCTAGCCATGTTCGATAAGGAAAGGTTGATACACTGGCCGATGTCATATTCATCCCAGATTGTTCTCTTGGAAGCAGCCATTCTAAGGTACTAGTTTCTCCACCTAGGGGTTATACTTGGCTAGGACCTAAAGACGTTGTTCCAGTCTTGAATAGCCATGGTACAGTATTTGAGCGAAATGCAGCCGGCTTCTAAATTGATGAGATATGTGGGATCAGGATCCCCCATGGGACCTAGGCAAATGAGTCCTGGTTTGTCTTCTATGGCTATGGTGATTCTATCTCTAATGCTCTACAAATGCAAAGGGAAGTTTTATGAGATGGGGCGGAAAATGCAAAGGAATGAACAGTTGAAATCTCGTACCAGGGTGATGTTTGAGAGGGAAGCCATTGATGAAGATCAGATCTGTGCCCCGGTTGTTGAGGAGGAACTCCGCCGCCGTAGAACATGCTAAAGAGTTGTTGGAGAGAGCTGCCTACGAGTCGCTCACCGGGGAAAATTGAGATCTGTTCTTGAGGAGAGAGAATGATCAGGAGCAGTTGGCTAGGGAGAAGACGGGTCATGGCGAGTGAGTCTTTATAGTTTCTGCACTCAAGGGTAGAAATGGAATTTGAAGCACCACCTGCACGGAGTGCAAGGAGGTGTTTGTACATTGTGTGCGCACGCGCAGAATCAGAACGGCAATCATGATAAGAAAGAATTTGGAACAAAATATTTTATTCCGAAACTAGGGAGCATGTGTTGACACCGATTTTTGGCATTTGTCTGGTACACGCTAAAGCAGGATTGGCCGATGTGATGTCGCAGCCGATGGAGCAAGATTGGCGCTGATGGTCTACGTCAGGAAGATATCATGTAGAGTCTGAGTCTTGTTATTATAGGAGAGTTATTTCTTTTTAGTCAAGTTATATAATGTCGTGATCGACTAGGACATGTTAACTTAGACTATAAGTATTGGCCGGCGGGCTTGTAATCGGGAGACATTGAATCAAATAAAAAAATTACTTCTTCTTTGTCAATGACTTCGCCAAACCTTAGTTTTGTGACTTTTTCTTTTCTTCAACAAGTTCTTCTGGTCGGCAGGGCTGCATCTCTTCGATCTCCGGCTTGCTAGTAAGTTTCGTGTTATACTGAGTAAATTAGGTCTTTGATTGATGGCGCATAGCTACTTTCTCGATCTATTTATTCAACAGTTATCGATATTAGCTTCTCTCCGCAACATTAATTTGTTTAGCCTTGTTTAGTTCAGCTCTTATCACGATTATCAAGGTTAGATCTTAGTTATCTATCGGCTTTTACTGCAGTTTTGTGATTTCAATCTATTTCACCAAGCACAGCCAATCAGATCTAGATCTAGGTGTTGTTTTTGAGGCATTATTAAGTAAAACTAATACTACTTCTACAGTTGAATCGGCTAACCCTAACTGATTGCTTTTGGACCCATATCGGATCTCTAGCCAATATTCCCTATGGAACGATTCAGAACACCAGCCGATAAATTCTAGAATTTGACGTTACTTTATTCCTTGTCAATTTCAAGTCAACCTGACTGGCACGCCTTGCACCTACGTGAAGCTAATTGGAGCCTGCACCAGAGGAAAGCAAATCTCCCAGGTCCTCGTGTGGGGCCACGCAGGAAGCCGATTGCTAGGTATTTTTTTGCATCAACACTTCTATTCGGACTAGTCCTACTCATGGCCAAGTAGCTTACAACAGGTATAAGGTATGGGATATACCCCATCCCTTATTCTAGAAAGTCTATGCCATATGCATAGTCCCGTGGCCCCATGTCTGACAAGCCCCTGAGCTCTTCATAACCTAGTACTGTAGGCTTCCGAATACTTCTGAAGGTGTCTTCGAGTTCTTCCGAACTCCATCTTGAAGGTGTCTTCTGAGTACTTCCTTGGCTGCCTTGAGGTCATGAGGTGCTCATTCCTCGAGTAGCCCCCGAGCCTTAGGTTGAATCGAAGAATCAGGCTTAGAGTCAAATTAGTCTTGAATCTTCTGGTCTTTATCTTCCAAATAAATTCAAAAAATAAGCCATTGATAACTCGTGTCCTGCAGCCCCGAGCCTTGAATGCAAATCCCAAGGTTTGGAAAAAAGTCGGGGTATGCATTGTTTAATGAATTAAGAGTTTGAATTAAACATCGTGCCCATGTCATTTTTTTGTAGAAATAACTGGAGACAGAGAGAGCAACACAGAGCATTTATTTTGTGTAATGGATGGATGGTATAATGCTAACTTCTCATAGAAGCATGGCAAGGGGTATATGGTGTGCACGTGAATCTTGTTCATGAAAGCATGAAAAGAATTCTCACAAGCACATCAATTTGACAAAGCTCAATGCAAAGACAAGCAGCATATGCATATGGTTTTCAAGATACTTAATCAAATGGCTCTGGTGGGACTTTGGCATATCAAAGAGGATCTTGCAAAGGCTTTTAAATTTTCAAATAAATTTCCCAAGCACTTAGACATCAATAGTGAAGATCATCTCATCAAACCATATCGCAAACATCAACTACTTAGATGAGCATGTTGTCCTAAAGATAGTTGTTCACAAGCATCAGGGTGATAAATATGGAATAAAACAAATGCAAGCCAACCAAAGGAGACATCTAGAGCAGGTGGACCGTGCTGATTTATTTTATTCTGAGTTTGATTTCAGTGAGTCAGATTTAAAATTCATTCAAACTCATGTGCGAAGGAGAGTGAGGAATAGGGTTGCATACCTTTTCTGCATGTAGATGATATGGGGGTCGAGTGAACACCCCCCCCCCACACACACACACTCTTATTCTTGTGCCTGCATTTCATTAGGGAATAAAGCAAAACAAAGGAACCTAGGAAGACTAAGGTTGTCTAGCCTATTTATTTTGAAAGTTGATTCTAAGGAGACATCATACTCTTTATTATCAGGTTCTAGGAAGATTTTTGAACGAGGACCATTCACCTTGAAGGTCTTACCTCCATCATATTGGAGTGTGATAGCTCCGTGTGGCGTGGCATCGACGATGATGTACGGTCCTTCCCATTTGCTCCGAAGCTTCCCATGTCCAAATAACTTGACCCTGGAATTAAAGAGTAATACCTTGTCTCCTAGCTTGAATTCTTTCTGCTTGATCCTTTTATCATGTCACTTGTTGGTCTTATCTTTGTGAATCTTGGCATTGTGGTATGCTTTGTCCCTCCATTCTTTTAGCTTTGATAGCTATTGCTTCTTGTGCATTCTGGCTTGCTTAAAGTTCATGTTGAATTTCCGGATTGCCCAGTACCCTATGTTCTAACTCGATGGGTAAGTGGCATGTTTTCCTGTACACTAGCTGACAGGGTGACATGCCTATTGGTGTTTTGTAGGCAGTTCGATAAGCCCAAAGTCCATCGGGTAGCTTTGTCTTCCATGAATTCCTCATCTCTTGTATTGTCTTCTACAGAGTATTCTTGATTTGCTTATTTGATGTTTCTGCTTGGCCACTTATTTGGGGATGGTATGGAGTTGCAATGTTGTGCTATGCTCCAAGCTCTCTTAGAAAGTTTTGGAAGGTCTTATCAATGAAGTGAGACCCTCTGTCACTTATCACCATTCTTGGTGTCCCAAAATGAGGGAAGATGATCTCATGGAACATCTTTCAAGCATGCTTGGAGTAGGCAGCATGGCATGGTATTGCTTCTACCCACTTGGACACATAATCAACCGCCACCAGGATGTATTCACTATCATAAGACTTTGGGAAAGGTCCCATGAAGTCAATGCCCCATACATCAAATAGTTCTATCCGGAGATTGTTTTGCAAGGGCATTGCATCTCGTGCGGTGATTCCTCCATGTTTTTGGCATCTTCGGCATTTCCGAACGGAATCTTTGGTGTCTTCATACATGATTGGCCAAAAGAATCCGCTTTGCCATATCTTCGCTTGAGTACAAAATGCACTATAGTGTCCCCCATATGGTGCCGCATGGCACTTCTCAATGATCTTTATTCCTTCGGATGCGGGTATACATCTTCTCAGCAAGCCATCAGAACAAACTCTGTAAAGGTACGGATCATCCCACATGTGGTGTCTACTTTCGTAGACCAACTTCTTGTTGTTTTCTCCTGGTGGTACATATCCTGCAACCATAAAGTTCATGATACTTCCATACCAGGGGGTGGAGTCCATTACCTTTTGTAGCATGCTATCCCGGAGGAAGTCATTCATCAGCCTGCATGTTAGTAAAATGCATACGCAACAAATGATCTGAAACAGAGTTTTCTACTCCTTTTTTATCCTTTATTTCAAGATCAAATTCTTGGAGTAGAACGATCCATCATGTCAAGCGGGGTTTAGCATCTTTCTTAGTGAGCAAATATTTCAAGGTAGCATGATAGGTGTAAACAATGATCTTGGCTCCTACTAAGTAAGATCTAAACTTGTCTATAGTGAAGACAACAGCAAGGAGGCCTTTTTCAGTGGTAGCACAATTTAATTGAGCTCTTGTCAAAGTCTTGCTAGCGTAAGTGATCGCATGATGCTTCTTGTCCTTAGTTTGGCCAAGAACAGCCCCTACAACATAGTCACTAGCATCACACATGATCTCAAATGGGAGAGTCTAATCTATGGGTTGGATGATTGGAGCTAAGATGAATGCCTTTTTGAGGGTGTGAAAGGCAAAGAGGCACTCATCGGTGAAGTCAAAGGGTGCATCCTTATCTAAGCGGCTTGTGAGGAGTCTAGCGATTTGAGAAAAGTCTTTGATGAAATGGCGATAGAACCCAGCATGGCCTAGGAAGCTATGGATTCCATTGACATTAATAGGTGGTGGAAGCTTTTCTATAACTTCAAGCTTGGCTCAGTCCACATCTATCCCTCATTTAGAAACAAGGTGCCCTAAGACAATGCCTTCGCGGACCATAAAATGGCACTTTTTCCAATTAAGCACCAAGTCCTTTGAGGGGGGAGCGAGCCAATGTATCACCAATTCGCTCCGACGATCGAGGCATGGTTCAGAGCAGCATCATTGCAAGATATTATCTAAATTCTCAAGGTAGTGATCAAAGGTTTTCCCATAGAAGGAGAAGTCTTCCATTAAAACTTCCATGATCTCCTCAATCATGTTTGAGAAAATAGACATCATGCACCTTTGAAACGAAGCAGGTGCATTACACAACCCGAACGACATCCTACGATAGGTGTAGGTTCCATAAGGGCATGAGAAAGTGGTCTTGCTTTGATCATCAGGATGGATGGGGATTTGATGATAACCATATTACCCATCAAGGAAACAAAAGAAGGAATGGTTTGCAAGCCGTTCCAACATTTCATCAATGAAGGGCAACGGAAAGTGATCATTCTTTGTAGACTTGTTGAGTTTCGTATAGTCAATGCACATCCACCACCTAGTGGGGCGACATTGAGTGATTAGCTCACTCTTGTCATTAGGAACGACTGTCATCCCTCCCTTCTTAGGCACTACCTGAATAGGACTAACCCACTCATTATACGGCATGAGGTAGACAATCCTAGTGTGTAGGAGTTTCAGGACCTCCTTCTTAATGACATCCCTCATCGCATTATTCAACCTCCTCTGAGGTTCCCAAGAAGGTGTGATAGTGGAATCCAAGGGGATGCGATGGGTACAAAGAGTTGGGCTAATTCCCTTGAGATCTTGGAGGGAATATCCCAGAATGATTCAATGTTTCTTTAGGATGGTGACGAGTCTCGCGGATTCTTCTTTTGAGAGTTTGTCACTTATGATTATGGGAGACTCGGTATCACCATGGAGGAAGCCATAACAGAGACCTGCTGGTAAGGGCTTTAACTCGATCAGAGGTCTAGGGGGAGTCCCGAACTCGAATAAATCTATGGTTCAGCGGGATCATCCTCCTCCTCGATGACCTTTTTAGCATCTTTTTCAAGGAAGGATTCCGGTGAGTCAATAGGGAGCATTCCTGTCATCTCTATGATCGGTTCAGACTCAAGGGAAGGTTCTGTCATGGAGTTTGTAGCTCTAGAGATCTGGACAGAAAAGGTTTCCTTCTCTAAATGGACATTGAGCTTACATTGAGTCAGAGCATCCATAAGCAATTTCTCGATGGGGTGTCTAATTATGAGATCAAAGTCTTGGACATCGAAGACATGAAAATCAAGGATCGCTTTGACATCTTCATGTCTAACAAACACGTTCTGCAAAATCCCCATTCCTTCCACGATTTCTCCAGAGGGAGTCTGGAAGGTTTTGTTGGTTTGAACCAATGGCTCATCTCCCAAAAGGCAGAACGCGCATCTGATGGAGATAATGTTGGCTCCAATAGTGGGACTATAGAGGATGTCTATCGAGGTTCCTCTTACGGCGCAAAGAAGGAATGAAAGAGGGGAATTGATCCGGAGAACTTCTGACGATAGCTCTAGCTCTCTCGACCACTCATTGCTCATAATGGCCATCAGCTTCTTAACATTTTTCCTAACGAAGGTGGCTTCTATAGGATCTATGGAAGGGACAAGAACTGGTGGTTTCCTCGTGCAGGGATAATTCGAGGTGTTTCCAAACTCTTCGAAAAGACCATACTCGAATTCTAAAGGGAGCTCTGAAGGTCGAATTTCTTCTTCCTACGGAACTCGTGGTTTACGAGAGGGTTCTAGGGCTGAATCTAAGGTTGTGGGAAGTGGAAGATCGGATTTGGCTGCTAGAATGTCTTCATGACTTGACGTACGCTCTTCTCGGGAGGGTCTAGAGTTGGCTACGAAGGTGTTTTCGGTGATATGATCTAGGATTTCCCTACCTTCAGATGGAGTTTTGTGGGAGAAAGATCCTCTAGCGGTAATGTCAAGGTAAAAGGCGGATTTCGTGTCGAGTCCCGTGTAAAAATGTTGAAGCAACATATGATTGGGATCGACGGGATTGGGCCGGACTTTACTAAGAGCCCAAGCCACACCTATGGTTTCGTCCTCATTCTACTGAAAGCAGAGGATATCCCTTCGTAGAATGATGACACGAGACTGGGGGAATAATTTGAGACAAAACTTGTCCCTAAGTTTATCCCAGCTTCCATTCATACTCCCTATGGTATGCGTGTAGCATTGTCTAGCCTCCTCTATAAGAGAAAAGGGAAACAACTTCCACCTGAGGGTATCATGTGACATGCTCGCGATAGTGTAGCACGAGCACACTTACTCAAACTCTCGTAGATGATGGTATGAGTCTTCGCTATCTAACTCGGAGAAGGAAGATTCCTAAACCATAGCGATAAGGTCGGGATGGAGTTCATAGGTAAGAATTGGGTGTTCGGATGGTGGTGGCTCAAGGAACTCGCCCATAGGAGTAGAGAGGCTTTGGATACATTGTTGCTTCATGATAGCGGGGGTAAAGGTAGAAGGAAAGAAAAGCAAAAGATACGAGGATGGCCACGTACAAAGAAAGATGCAACAATTGTTCCCCGGCAAGGGCGCTAGAAAGCTTGTTGGGTATTTTAGCGATAGCAAATAAATTCGCAAGCATACGGATATTGTTGTAGCTTTGACCTTAGAGTATTCCAAGGGTACTGAATCCAATGGAACATGTGTGTACTAACTTCTAATCTAGTCGGTCCAAGGACACACCAAGATAGGTGGCGAGGATTCCTAAGGTAGAAATATAGGTTAGTTAAAGGTCGATCTCTTAGGAAAAATACTTGCTTCAGGCACCGGCTTACACCTGGTCTGCCGGCCGACTCCGGCCAACAGCCCTACGCTATATCTAAACATGGAGGGTTACAAAGGACCGATAGGGTTGTCACCATCTACGGCCTACATCTAACAATCCGTGGGATATAAGGCAAACGAAGGATAACTCTGTGACATTCAGGTAATTGGAAAACAGGGACACTAGGTTTGGTATGATATACGTATGATATATGTATGTTTACCATGATATATGTGGGTAGTACAAAAGGCTAGGGGTACAATTGTATTTTCTATAAACTATAGGCTCTTAAGTGTTGTTTGGGTGAAATAGAAGGTAGCACTAGAACCTAAGAGAAAAATAATACCAAGTGCTAAAGTTGTATCTGTATAGGAGGGAAGGTGAAAAAGGGAGGTTAAATCTTAAGAACAATGGATTTGTGGTGTAAAGATAGGGACCTATGTGTAATTAAAACAAAAACTATAGGCTTTTATGTAAAATAATTGTTGTATAAGAGTAACTTTTATGTTTACTTGAGGACTAATATGTAAGAGTACAAGTCATCATGACCTTCCATGAACTTTTGCAAATATGTTTAAAATTTGATCAAATTCACCTTGGTAAGGACCAAGGTAATTCAAATTTTACTTTTATTCAAACCTATCTTGTAAAGCTGTAAACTTTGAGCTTTAGAACTTGAGCCCTAAAGCATTTTTGTAGAGTTTGAAAAACTCTACAACTTTGATTTTGGGCACTTTTTCATTTGAGCTTTAAATCAACGGGAATTTTCACTTTACAGAGAGGCCCTTAGATCTTTTTAATTTTGCATATGAGTCCTTGACCGTTTTCCCCTCTCATCTCCTTCCTCTGAACCCTCCTGTTCCCCTGCTCTGCTCCTGCCGCCGCTGTAGTTCTTTTCCCCCGTCCGCCGCCGTGCAGAGCGCCGCCTCCACCTCCTGCTCGCTCTCTCCACGCGCCGCTTGGCCCTTCTTCCCGGTGCCTGCATTCCCCCTCGTTGGCCATCCCTCGTCTCTCCACGTCGGCAGACACCCCTGCATGACCGCCACGCACCTCCGACGAGCTCCCATCGCCGCCCCTCAACCCCTCTTCAATTACTCATGCCCAGAGCTGTGTGACGCCATCCACTAACCATCCCTTCACTTCCCAGGCCGCCCTCACTTCTACCCTCGCCGGATTTTGGCGTTTTGTTTCGGTTCTGAGCGCCACCGCTGACCGGCTCTGGTGGGCAGCCTTCTCCCAGCCTCGTGGGTTCGTTCTGGGTAGCCTAGAGGGACAAGGGCGAAGTGTAGATCGTAGTCGAGTTGGTGTAGCGCTTGATCCATGTTTGGAACGGCCGGAACGCGCGCTGCTGCCATGGCTGAGCTGCGGCCATGGGGCGCCGCCGTCGAGCCGTGAGCTCCGGCCGTCTCGAGGCGTGGCTGAGGTTGAGGCTTGTTCAGGGAGAGTTGGTGATGCTCCCTAGCCGTCTAATGGGGGGGACCCGTGGCCCTAGCGTCGCCGGCCACCATGGCCGAGCCTTGTCTCGCCGCCGGCCGTGGCGTTCCGAGTCCGTTGGGGGATTAGGGAAGGAAGGGGGAGTAGAGATGCCCTGTGCGGGTCTGCGCGCGAGAGAATGCCGCGTAGCCGGGCTCTATCCTGGACAGGATCGCCGGCGGGGGCAAGCCACCGCGCTGCCTCGGCGTTCGGCCTGTGGCCGTGAGCAGAAGGGGGGGGGAGAAGAAGCAGAGGCGGTCCCACCTGTAACAAGAGAGAGCCGAGAGGGAGGGGTGGATCTGTTAAGAAAAGAAGTTTTCCAAGGGGTTTTCTGCAAATAGCTGTAACTAAATTGTTTTCCAAGGGCTGAAAAATGTTTAATTCGGTATAAATTATAGAAAAATCCAAAAATTGCAAAACTAGTTTTATTGGAAACTAGATTTTAAACCCTATAATGTTTGTTAATAAAGTTTAGTTTGAAACTAAATACTTTTGTGTCTATTCTAAATCTAAAGTTAAGAGGTATTTTTGTGTGTAACTTCTACACCTTAACTATGTTGCTTATGATTTTTGGTATGTAATTGCTATGAGTCCTATGTGATCTTATGTTGAAGTTTTACACTTAACTTTGTTTGGTAATATAAGTCCTTTTGAGTTTGGGCAATTCAAATTTGAAATGTTTTAAGGTTAGTTAAGCATGTTCTTTAAACCTAATTGGTTAAGATCTTTTTGTCATACTCTAATGTGTTGATGATTAGTGTACAATTAAAGTTCCAAAACTGTATGATCCTGTTTACCTAAGTTGTGGATTTAAACTTGGAATTTAAATCCAAATGCAAATGCTAAGGTTCCTGTTTACGATAAATCCAACACTATGATCATGGTTCAATTATAAGTAATAATTCAAGTCTAAACCCTTATATTTCATGAACTTTTGTGTGTTGACTTGGTTGAATTGCAACTTTGTTATAACATAAAATCTTAAGTTCAACTTTCATCTTACTTAAACTGTTGCATATCATATAGAATCAACGACGCTCGACGATGGAGATTACGAGTTGGTTTTAGGGCAAGACCAAGAGTTTTCCGAAGACCCACCACCAATCATCAAGGAACTAACTGAAGCCCCAAACCAAAGTTCGGAAGCCTCTGACACTACTGCCCCCAACCCCACTCAAGAAGGCAAGCCCCAATGCATATCCCAGTATTTCAATTTATTACCATTTCACTTATATATTATATATCTTGCATTACGTCTAGGAGTTGAAATGAAACCCTAGTTGCATAAAATCTTAGGAATCCAAAGTATTGTACCCGAGTCCTTATCGCATAGATGCTCTGCTAAATAGGACCGGTAAAAGTCGGGTGATTTCCTGTCACTCGCACGATATAGGAATTGCTTGTTTACAATTCCGCAACCATTATAAGGATGATGGACAGGGTCATGCGCTGTATCATGACCTGAAGATTACCCTGCCTATTTTGATAAAAGTTTTAAGGTCGAAATGTGTGGTAGTGGTGGCTAAGCGTTTGAAAGTACTAGCCACATGCTGCGAAATATGGTAAGCGGTAAGCCTAGTACCCGAATGGCCCGGCAAATGGACACGTTTCCACCACTAGACTTTTATTTTATGTTTACACGCACCGACGTGTGGGAGTATGTTCTGCATGACAGACAGGAATACGGATTTTGTAGTCATGCTACAGACGTATGTCCTGCACAATTGGTGTGCGTACGGTCCTGCAGTCGCTTGTGGTGGCCCTGATCCATAACCCGGAATATGAGGGAAACGGTTGCTTGGAATGATCTTTGGATGCTCCAGGCGTGTGAGTTAGGTTTACCTTGCAAGGTTGAATTCGATTCAGAATCATCCGCCTCTCACGAGGATTGAGACTGCTTATTCCTTCTGCCACATCGAGTAACAAATGTAATTATTGATGGAATAATTTTGATGGATGATAATATCTATCTTGCTTGTTTAGTATAGGTGCTTACCTAGAATGGCTAATCAAGCTAGAATCTGAAAGCTAAAACTTGAAAGTAGATTATACTCTTGTTGCTTTTCAGCTCAAAATAAACCCAGAACCCTTGAAATGCCTTCATGAGTCTAGTTACGGGCTAAAGTATACCCAATCCCGGGTAAGTCTTGCTGAGTATTAGAATGCTCAGCCTTGCTAGTATCTGTTATAGGTATAACTTTCGAGAATTCCATGGACAATCCTGCATGGCCAACGTCTGTTCCTTTTGGCTGGTCCGTGGAGTGGGATCCGTCCCCGGCTGGCAGTGACCCTCCTGAGTGACACCAGGCCTTGGGCTGAGCATGGTGTCCATTTTCGCGACGTGTGTAGTCGCGCAATCTTTTCTTTCCGCTGTGAGTTTGGACAAGCTGTTCAGCTTGTCAATTTAAACACGGTTTGTATAAGTTTTATCTATGTTTAAACCTGGTTTGTAATGATGTTTGAACATGTGTAAATTAAAAGTTGATGAGCTATTCTGTGATGTAAACTCGCCCTCTTGCGAGGTAAACCTGCTTCGATCCTGTTGAACCGTGGTTGTATCGGGTGGAGACCCGACAGACCAATGGGTTGTTCCGTTTGAAGTGTGTTGGATTAATGCCAGCTGCATAGCGGTCATTAGCGCGCTTGAGCCGGAATAATTTAGGCGGTTCTGCCACAAACTCCTAGCCTAGACATCACATCTACGCTATTGATTACTACTGCAATCTACCTACGTTTGGATCCCCGTAGAAAACTACAACACTCTGTATAAATATAGAGCAATAAATCCACAAGTTAGAGAACTGATCTCACTCAACTACTAGGCAAGAAAGGAACTACGAATACGAACTTACTTCATACCAAAAGAAGCCAGCATCCATAGAAGTACAAGTTGGAGAAGAGCGCCGATAGGCCCAGCGCTACCCCTGAACTACCCCCTCACTCTCAGCCCACTCTAAGCACTAGGTAAACAGCTCTTTGCCTTTGCAATGGAGCTCTAAACTCCTCTTGAGAGGTGTTGGTGGTGTTTCATAACGGAGCCCCCCCTCTAGTATTTATAGGCTTGTCACAACAGCTCTTTGTCGGCAAAATAGCTGAAGTCACCTAGAACCGACATTGGGAGGAGCTGTGAAGGTGCCACGTGGAAGGGGAAGCGTCACACCCGATTTATAAGAACATAAACCGAGCAACAATTCTGTCACGCCCGATTTATAAGAACATAAACCGAGCAATCATATATGCGCCAGGATCAAGTCATGCATATATACAACAGAATCATCAAGATATCACAACACGTATCTCGAAATAAAAGCGTATAAATTATAAATGATATCTTTATTACAACTGAATCAAGAATCAGTTCAAGGAATGCGGAAGTGTAAAATAAATACATGAAGAACAGGGCACCACAGGGACGTCGGCTGGGAGACAACGCCTAGAAATCGTCGAGTCCGCTGATGTAATCCTCCACGTTGCCTGGTACTGAGCAGCAGTCGAAGATATCCCAAAGAGAATAGAAGAGTGGAAGAGACAAGTGTGAGTACACAACTTATACTCAGCAAATATAACACAAACTATGAGGCTCTAAGGTTGGCTGACTCAACTGTATTAGTTTTTAATCTTGGCAAAATTTTATTAAAGCTATTTACTACCAGTGGATGAATTACCATAACCCAAGTTACATAATAATTAATCAAAATTAATCATGAGACTACTGAAAACCAAGCCAATCCACCAAAGATAAACCCCACTAATCACACGGAGGATCTGGGCCGCTCATGACCGTGAGCACGGCTAGTATACCAGTTTTACACTCTCGAGAGGTTGCACAACTTTACCCACAAGTCATGAGCTACGCTAGTTGTTCATCACACTTCCTTAGGTGAGATGACTAGTAAGCACACTATGAGGCCGTTACAAAGAACACGTTAGTAAGGAGTAACCGCTAAGGATTCTGGATCAGCGACTATGGAGCAAGCCTCGAGGGGTACAAGCACACAGCACAGACCAAGCCTCGTAGCGCGAGGGCCATAGAAGCTTACCACCCCTCTTGCCCCGCAGGTAAGTTACTCCCAAACCAAAATGACCTAATTAGTAGGCCAAGACCGTCCCATTCCAGTCTTGTGGTTGCGCGGTTGTCCCAGATTGTTGCTCTATGAACCAGTCCTTATGGAGAGTGGCCAACCAAGCACTAAGCACCGTGCTGGCCCCCTAAACCATGTTTCTATAAAAACATATTTTTAACGTGACGTGAGCCACTCAAGCACACAGCACAGAGGGCCACTCTCAGAATCAAGTTGCATATACCATTAATCAAAATTAATTAAAAGGCCCATAATGTGTGAGAGCACAGCACCTAGCACAACTAACCCAAAATGCGACCCAAGGTATTTATATAAAGGATAAAAGTGGCTAGGAAATCCTTATAGGCATACAATATTAAAATGCAGTATGAAATTGTATTTAAAAGTGATAGGATGTTCATGTTATACTTGCCTTCCTCAAAGTTCTCCTGCTGTTGCTCAAAGGGCTCTGAAGAAGGTAGCTCCTGGTACTCTTCAGGTGGCTCAACGTCTACTCACGATCGCAACGCCAAAAGCATGGTCCACACATACACATACATGCAAACAATGGCAAAAGATAAGAAACAGTACAACAATACAGCAAACAGCACATAAAACTGATCTAAAACTATTCTACACGTTACAACGATCGCGTGAGCACGAAAACCACCTAAAACGGAGCTAAGACGCGAAATCTAGGGTTAAAACAAGGTCCAGGGGTTTTTCTGTAAGAAAATGGAAAGTTCCAGGGGGTTCTGCGCAAAAACTAAGGACTAAAACGAAGTTAATCTATAAACTTTGGGGTTAGACTGCAAAAACCACGCGTCCAGGGACGGCGGACCCTATTTCTGGAAAGCTCAGGGGCTTCGGTGCAAAACCTAGGGCCTAACTGGAATTACTTTTGAACTGCGCTGGACTGCGGGTTGGTTTCAAGGAAACTCAGGGGCTCTTTAGCAAAACAGCACGGCTGAAGCAGCACCTTCTAATCTGGGCCACTGGATCTAAATCCACTGGCTCGAACCCTAATAGATCCGCGAACCGGTATCTACGCATCTCAGCCGTCGGATCTGGATCCGACGATCCGGACCCCATCTAAACTGGATCTAATCCTGGGCGTCTGCTACAGATCGAGCAGCCAGGGTTGAAAGGAAGTGCGGCGGCGGCGCTGGTCGCCGGAGCGATTTCCCACGGCGGAGGTTCGCTGGCGTTGGCCGATCTCGGCCGTCCGGTCTCCATTTTGGACGAGGTCTGGCCCGGGAGGTAGAATACGATACGGCGAACATATCTAAGTACTCGAGATGGCTGATTAAGGTTCGGGTTGGGGCTCCCCACGGCGGGGGCGGCACTGGATCGCCGGCGTGCCATGGTTGGGTCGCTGTGGGAGACTAACGGCCACGACGCCTAGCGCAAAAGGATCTGGGGGATGATGTGTTGCTCACCGAGGCTCGGGTCCGAGCAGGGCGGCCGTGCAGGGCGTCGGCGTTGAAGTCCCGCGGCGGCGCACGGGCGGAGATCGGGAATGGGTCGATGCGGGCTCGCTCCGGGCTCCTAAGCTCCACGGGTCGGCGTGTGGAGTCCCTGCGAAGCCAATGGAGGGGTCAGCCCGGCCGGAGCGGCACCGACGGCGGCCAATTGCCACGGCGGCGAACTCACACGAGACGCGTCCAGGCTCAATTCCAGCATGCGCAAGGGTGAAGGCCGAGGTTAGGGGGCTCGGAGTCGATCCTGGGCACAAAACAGAGCTTCTGCGGCGGCTCTGGTGGGCTGTAGCGCGGCAGGACGGCCGGTCCACGGCGGAGCAGGAGGCTCGGTGCGGCGGAGCGGAATGGGGCAGCGGCACTAGGGTTTGGGGCGGCTGCGAGGTAGGAGATGAGGGCGTAGAGAAGTCGTGGGGTGGTTTAAAGAGGAATGCCGGGGATCTCGGGAGGGGGCGCGCTAGGGGAAAGGCCGGCGATCTCGGGCCGGACGTTGCGCGGCCGATGCGCGGGGAGGAGGAAGGAGAGGAGAGGGAAGCGCTGACGGGTGGGGCCAAAGAGCCAGATAGAGAGGGGAGGAGGCGTGGCCGATGGGAAGCGGGGGCGGCCGATGTGGAGCGGGGCGGCCGATGGGAGCAGGGCGCGGCCGATGGGGGCGAGCTGGATCGGCGGAGCAGAGGCGGTGCGGGGAAAAGAGAGGGCTCGGTTCAGGGGAGCGGCCGATGGAAGCAGGCGATGAGGGCCTGCCTGCGGTTGGGCTGGCTTCTCTTCTCTTTTTCCTTTTACTTTTCTATTTCTTTCTTGATTTCCAAACTTAAATCTATTTGAATTCAGATAAACTTTGAATTCAAAACCCTATGCACTCAACATAATTAAAAATAAACTCCAGCATGAATGCACAAACATGTTGATCCTAAAAATAAATTTTAATTACTTGTGGTATAAAATTAGTTTAAATGCAAGATAAATCAAGAAAAACCTTAGAAACTTTATTTAAGCCAAAATAAATTCATTAAAAATTTAGGAAATTTACATTAGGGTGTTACAGGAAGGTCGGTGGAACTCAGCCTGGTTCGGCCGAACTGTCCTTGGCTCCCACCGCCTCATCCTTTGGTAGGGTGGCTGCCTAGTGGCCCTTAGATCGGTTCTGGGTGCTTCGCACCATGTTGAGGCGGTTTACCCCCTCTAGTGGGACCATGGATCCTCATGCTTGCACCTAATTTGTCAGAAGGGTGTTGCCTTGGATTGAGAGTGTGTTTCCTTGCTCTTTAGGTGTGTTTTCTCCTTTCATGGACCTGCATACAAATATTCACTAACACTTGTGGAATTTGTTAGTGATAACCCCTACCACTAATGTTGATGCTTATCTTTTATGTGTTTATGCAAGAGTTGACGGCATAGATTTGAAACTTAAGAGCCGTCAATAGGGAGCAAAGTCCACCAAGTCTACCACCTCTCAAAGGAAGCAAACTCCTCCTAGTCCCGCGAAAAAAGCGATCGTCATCAAGAACGCAGAAGTTATCATCTCAGAAGCGATATTCAGAACCGGTGAAAAAGCTAGAGGAACCATGTGAAGGGATTAGCAAGAAATGCGTGAGTCGGAGCATAACATGGCTCCTCGAAGGAATGAAAGGAAAGAAGGATGAACCAATCCCCAAGGAAGCAATGGACCATTTCACCCGAGTGAAGCAAACTAGAAATCCACGACCTCCGCTGTCAGACTTTGAGCGAACTTTGAATAAGGACACGTGGTGGGAAGAAACCCGAGCTGTACAGAAGTTAAATGTAGCTGGACGGACCGCATTTTGCCAAAACAGCATGATAGAGGAAGAACTTTTAGTAATAGAGCATGGAGAAGAACGGTATAAACAACCGGTACTAGTAGCACCCATTGTCTGGAAATTTGAATTAGGGAAAGATTTAGTGGATCTAGCACAAATCCTGATGCTACCAACGACAATGCGACAGTTGCATTCTTGGTACAAGACACAAAAAGGTGCTATATTTGGGGCAAGATATTTTGACAAACATCTTCATAAGGTGGAAAACATAGTGTAGGTTAAATTCCAGCACTTGTATCATTTCTACCAAAAGGCTGCCCTCGACATCTCAATCATGAGCTTGTAGACTATGTAAGTATCCTCACTAGTGGTCATCTGGTCTATTTATCACTTATTAGCATGTTTAACTTTTCATCATTCTTTCTAGAATGGAGTCACACAAAGGTAGACATCGTGGGAATAACAACTTAGGCTTCTTGGATCCTAGCGTTGTACATGAGAAGACAATCCACTTACCAAAAACTGTTGACTACTTGTACAACTAGAAATGTAACGAGCAATCATTTTTGTCTTGATTACAAGTACTAAACCCCTCACGATGTCGATGTTGATTGTCTATTAATATGGCTGTTGTGGTAGAACTCGCCTCCAGGTTCCAAGATCTCGTTCAATGAATCCTATGAGCTGCTCCGACACAGCCGTGTTCCAATCCATATGGAGAACTTCGTCCTTGATTCACATTATCTATCATTTTGAAAAAATATTGCTCGATATATTATAGAAATATATTATATTTATGAATGGTTTGTATGTACTCTTATGTCCTTTGTTGTAGCCCTCCCGCAATGGGTTAGAGTGTATGTAATCATATACGTATTACCCACATCAATTATTTCCTTCTTCTTGTCGCCAACACTATAGGAGAAATAAATTAGTTATACAATATTTGTGTATGCATACACAGAGCACCAAATAAGATATGCAAAACACATCAGCGACCCCACATACCAGAAAGTTCATTCTAACGTCCAATTCATCCTTCCATTGACCGCCGCTTTGGTTCTTTTTCACAAAAATTTTCCACACCCTGCTCTTAAAAATATGTTTGATGCTTAATTCATCTAAAAATGAGAAGAATTTCATCATGCAAATTAAACTTACCTATTCAATGGGTCTATGAAGTGTTGGATTTCGACTTTGATTTCCTCTTCGAGTCGAACACTATAAGTTTGCTAGACTCCATGCAAAGGCGGAAATCCAAAGCCACGATTGACATGAAACGGAAGGCTTATGAGTTCATCCTGGTTGTAGTTCCATGATTTAATTACTTGGTTTTATCTTGTGATGGATGCATTTCCAAAAGCAGTTTATGTAGCTTCCTCTTCTATACGTGATTTCTTCATTTGTAGCTTCCTCTTCTATATGTGATTTCTCATTTGTTGACAGTAGCGAAAAGTGACCGTGATGAGGTTCCATTCTTTCTGGTTCTATTGATGTGATTGAAGGGGCACTGGGGATTGGATCTTTTTCTTTCAGTTTCGTGCATAACACTGTCACTGCCGACCCCAAGCCTGTAGCCTGGATAAAAGTGGAGGGGACACGGCTGCTGACTGACTGCGGTTTCAGTGTGTGTTGTACAATGTACCGGTGTCTTGTTTGGAAATTTGGCTTATGAGCTTATGTTTAGTTTGCACCAGGCTTTAGCATCTACTCAAGAATCACGAGAACAAATTGGCACATTATCATCAAATTAGATTGCCAGAGCAGCCATGGAAGAGGAAACTTTCAAGAACTGTCCATGCTAATGATCAAGCTGCGTATAGTAATGGACGGCATGAGCACATAAAAAAGCAAGGCCTAACCTTTGTAAATATCGGAGCTGTAACGGGCGCCAGTCCACCAATTGTCCATTTTCGTCGATTTTTCAGACGAATATGCCGCATCCCAACTGCCCATATCCATCGATTCTTGCTCCAACTCCAAATGTGACAACCGGCAAGCAGCACTGAAACCGTCAGACTGATCTGTCGAAAGATTGAGATTTGTGAGTTGGGGGTGGTAGTAGTTTTGTGAATGTGTGGTTATACGGAATAATGTCGATCACAATAATGACTGTGCCATATTATCTTTGAATGAAAAATTATTTTCTTGATCTGCTTATCAATGAAAAATTATTATATGTTCCATTTGTAGACCAAGCTGTGATCTTGCTCATATTCACATTGACCATTACTATGCCGTAAGCCCGGAACCAAAATCGTGTGTTGGAATCTCCATGTGATTCGGCTTTTGAATGACACATTAGCCTTCAGTTCAAAGACTCATCCATGGTGGTTCATACCATCGACAAGACAAACCGCATGGCAGAAAATAAGTGAGGAGACAAGTTGTTCACTTCAGCGCGCAAGCTGGCGGCGGCGGAGATGGAGAAGGGAAAGGAAGCAGAGTAATAAAGCACAAGGAATGTATGAGGAGCACGATTAGATGTAGATGAAATTGGGGATCCTCTTCATCTCCGGCCGTGACCCGTGGCCCGTGGCTCGCCGTTGTCACACCCTAAAATATTTAATTTTAGGATGTGACTATCTTTTACAATGTGTTCATCTATCAATAAGATTTTTTTCGGGAATTTTAAAGATTTTTCTGGCAATTATTCTATTTATCCAAGAGCTAGATCCATTTTTTTTTTACTTGGAAAGCTCTAAAATTCTTTTTCATGAAGTCCAAATATTTTATTTGGATTCCTCGTATCCCAAATTACCTCCCGAGTTTTCCTCGGAATTTTTAGGATTCTTCCAGAATATATTTTTCGTGGTTTAAAATATTTATCTGGATTTTTCTAGATTTATTTTAAACTTGAAAATGTGTTCTGGAAAATATTTCTATTTTGATTCTCATCGTAGTCGGACCGAGCTGTATCATGTTGTACATCCCTTTTAACCTTATCCTCTCCGAATCATTAAGAAGTTCCGTCGAGCCCCCGATCCTCTAACCGTTTCCCTGATCAAGTCATGCTCGAAAACGACGCCTCGCGGCTCATCTTCGGTGTTTTTTCCAATGATGTTCGATCACCGTCAGATGCAACGACTCGGCCTGATCCTTTCCTTCTCTTTTCCGTGCTCTCGAATAACTCGTTCATGTTCAATCAGCTCAGTCAGCTCATTTTCGTATTCACCACTCACCCGATCATGTTTCGGCTCATAAACAAACTCACTTGGCCCTTCTCGTTTCCTTTTTCTGTTATCTCCTCTATCCTCTCTTTGCTCGCTAAATTGTGGAACCCGCTGGTTAGCCCTATCTCATCTCTCCCATGGGCAATCTGGACTCAGGAATGAGTCCTAGCCCGATGCGCGTCCTCAACCCTGCTCGCCAAATTGCAGATTTCTGCGCTCCTATAAATCCTAGGTCCTTCCTTCTTTTTCTGTGACCTAGCTCCTGCTCGCACCCTCCCCCGAGAAAACAGCACCGCACGTAGCGCCGGCCCTAGTTTTTCCTCGTCACCTTGCTCCTCCTGCAGCGCCCAGCGCCGCCCCTGCTCCGTTCTCCCTCTCCCGTGAGCCCCTGTGCGCTTGCACCCCTACCATCGCTCCTGCCTCGTGCGCTCCTCCTCCTGCAACCGTGCGTCGCGACCTTCCTAGTGCCGTGCGCACCCCTGCCCAGCCCCTGATGTCCAGCGCCGCCCTTCTTCTGTGCGCACCACCAGAACATCGTCATGCCCCTGCATCGCCACCCCCAGCACCGCGAGCCCGAGCCCCTGCAGGCCGCCCTGCACCGCGCCTTCCCCTACGCGCCGCGCCCCCCCAGCAGGCCGCCCCTGCCTCTGCAGTGCTGCTGCCACGAGCAGGAACAGAAACCGCACAGAATCATCCAGAACGCATGAACATACCCGCAGCCACCTCCTTCCTCCGCGAAATTCGATCTCTACGATGCGTCCCCGGGGTAAGTTAGGTATGGAATCGAATCCCCTCGTCGTCCTCTTTCTTTTCCCCCACTTCCCGCGACCTCTCGTGCCCTAAATCGCCGGGAATTCGAGCTACAGTACCCGCCGGTCACCATGGGAGGCTGTTTCAAGCTTTTTCAGATTAGGTCTCTGGAAGATTCTGTAATTACCGTAAAAATTCCTGTGTCTTGCAAAAATTGTAGGAAACCCCCTAAATCTTTTCCATCTTCTCAATCCAGCCCCACCATGGAATTTTTCAGATCTAACCCTAATCTTTTCATATTTTGCAAGCACTATTTTCTGTGTCTTGTATTTCTTTTCTGCTAACCCCTAAAGTCTATAGTTAATTGCGTATAGATCCTTGCAGCCTTGTTTTATGCGTAGTTTCCGCATTTTAGATCCGTTTCGATCCGTTCTTTTTGCGTTAGTCTTCTAAAACCTTAAGCTACCGTTTAGTAGCGTTGTTGTGCCGTATTTCCTGTTTTTAAAATTAAATATCAATTCAATTTGAATAATATCCTCTCATCTAGTTTTCCGAAATAAAATCCAATTAAGTCTTTCCTCCGGTTTTCATAATTAATGTTAATTTAATTAATATCAACTCAAATGTGTTTGTAATTTAATTTGTTTAGTTCAACTCGAATCATAAGTTATGCGTTTAGATGTTCTCACAAGTTTTCTTTTCTAATTAATTATTTAATTAGTGTAATTTATACATAGAGAATTGTATATAAAATTTGACTAAGTTCTACTTCGTCTTTATAAATGCAAATATAATATGAGTTAATTATAATTAGGGATATTCTCTTTTGAATATCTTTTACATTGGTTTTCTAAATTAAAATAAATGAAAGCCTATCGTTCTTTTATTCTTTTATAATATAAATCTCCCGATAGCTGTATCTTTTCAATCCTAGCTCCGTTTTCCGTGTTTCTTTCTTTCTCGTGACCGTAGCATCGAGCCTTATCCTTTAGTTCGCTCTTTTAAAGCTTTTCTTTTGTTTGTTGTATTTGTTCTTAGTTGTTCTTGTTTGTTTGCTTGCTTGTATGCTTCGGTCGGATGCTTGTGTGACGTTAGAAGAAGCGCGATCCAAGAGCTTTGAAGATTTAGAGATTCAAGAACAAGAATTGAAGACTCTGAGCAGCTATTCTCTAAAAGAAAGGCAAGTGTTTCCTTGATCATGCTTTTGTCCTAATAATCACAATAAATATAACTTTTTCTTTATATGCTTGCATGTGTCCTAATATTGATGGATCCTAATTAAGGATATGCCTAGTCTTTATGATCATTCCTTGTCAACCTGGGTTTTATCTTTATCGTTGGGTAGCTATTGCTTAGTTGCTATAACTGGTTCCGGTTTGGGGATAATTTATAGCCATGATGATAACAATGATGACGCTTTACCTGTTTTATCCATGTTCATGCGCTATGCGTTGTTAATACAAGATTATATGTTTAATTGGAACATGGAGAACCACCCAGGAAAACAGTGCAACCACAATACTATATGGCTCTGGTCTTGGCTAATTAATTAGAAACTCTAGCTTGTGATGATCTTACCGAAAGGGCAAGAGGGGAGTGCGTTGATGGGGTATAGCCCGGTCCTCTTGAGGCATATTGATATATGTGGTTCTTGGCTAAGGCGTTTCCTCATTAGGGAGGGTTATGACCACTGCGGCCTGAAACCTTAGCGGATTATCATGAGTTAGGGAATCTTTGTAAAGGCCTCGTAGTGAATCCCTTGCCACTCACCTCGGAAGTGTTTAAGAGGCTAGCTACCTCGGGCAAATCGGGAGACACGAATTGTGGGTAAAGTGTACAACCTCTGCAGAGTGAAAACTGATATATCAGCCGTGCTCACGGTTAAGAGCGGCTTGGACCCTCACATGATAATTGAACTTGAAGATGAATTAAATTGTGGACCATAGTTATGGTTGTGGTTATCGTGGACCATGTTTATGGTTGTGGTTATGCTTATGCTGTATCTCCTCTATCTCTTTTAATGTGGGTTTTGGTATGAACTTATACCTTAGTAATCAGGTGCTAATAAAACTTGACCAACTAAAATTGCTTATCGCAGTAAGCCAGTCAGCCTTTCCTTGATTTTGGCCTTCATGTCATATAATTCCCAACACTTGCTGAGTACCAACCATAAGTGTACTCACGCTTGTTATAATTGCTGCTTAGAGGAGAAAGTGATGTGAAGTCTTTTGAAGATGATGCTGAGTTCTAGGCTTGCGCAACCCCCGGTCGATTGCCTGTGAAGTGTGGAGTCTTCGTTTCCAGGATAAGCTGTATAACTCTGATAATCTTTATAGTCTTTTAATTCTCTTTTCGTGATACTGTTGCTGATTATTCACTGATGAAGTCACTATATGTATGGAACTTGATCCTGGCATACATATAGCTATGCATTCGGTTTTGTTCTTAAAACCGGGTGTGACAGCCGTCAAGTTTATCTCTCCAGTCGCCATTCTCAATGTAGGCTTCAACGGCATGCGTACAGACGTCCCTAGCCCTAGCGGCGCCCAGTCACCACAGCTTGGCTCCACATGTAGCGTTGGGACCCATAGGCCACATGTGATGACATAGGGTCTAGTGTGTCTACATGGCTGCCACGTATAGCGACCTGGACCCGCTGGTCCACGTGCCAGGCTTATGGGTCAACTATGTCAACATGGGTCCACTGGAGAGGTGTGACCCGGCGTCCATGTGGTGTATGAGTGCGGGCCTAGCAGGCCGACGTGGGTGACACGTATAATTGTAGGTCCCGGTTGACTAGTCCAACATGTCTATCTAGCAGCCATGTGTGTTGGCTTGGACCCGAAGGTAGGGTTGTGGGTCAATATGTCGATGCAGGATCCACTGGAGAGGTGGGACCTGGCCACCCACGTGTACATGTGCGGGGCCAGCAGGCCGACATGGCTAACATGTGTAAAAGTAGGTTCCAGTTGACTGGTACAAGATGTCTACCTCGCAGCCACGTGTGCTGACTGGGACCCGAAGGTCCTCGTGTCTGGGTTGTGGGTCAAATATGTCATTGCGGGGTCCACTGGAGAAGTGGGACCCGGCCGTCCACGTGTACAAGTACGGGCCAGCAGGCCAACGTGGCTAACATGTGTAACTGTAGGTCCCGGTTGATAGGTCCAAGATGTGTACCTGGCTGCCACGTGTGCTAGCTGGGACCCGAAGGTCCACGTGTAAGGGTTCTCGGTCCAATATGTCAACATGGGGTCCAGTGGTGAGGTGGGACCCAACTATCCATGTGTACGAGTGTGGGCTAACCGGCCATCGTGGCTAACACGTACTAATACTGGTCTCGTTGGGTGGGTCTACGTGTTGCTTGCTGTAACACCCTAATGTAATTTTCCCTGATTTTAATGAATTTATTTGGGCTTAAATAAATTTTCCAGGCTTTTCCTTAATTTTTGTGGCATTTAAAGAAATTTATAACACAAGAAATAAAATTTATCATAGGATTAAATTGTTTGTGCATTCATGCTGCAGCATTGTTTTATTTGTGTTGAGTTTATAGGTTTGAATTCAATTTGTATTTGAATTCAAATAGTTTTGTTTGAATGATTGAGTATAGAAAAGAAAAGGAAAAGAATAGGGAAAGGAACCAGCCCAAACCCTCTCAGCCCAGCCCACTCCCCCTCTCCCTCTCTCCCTCACGGGCTCTCTCTTCCCCTGGCCCATTTCCTCCCTTGGGTCTCTCTCTTCTCTCCTCACTCCCGCGTGGGCCGAGCCCCGGCCCGTTTCCCCCAGCCCCGCGCCTCGCTCTCCTCTCTCTCTCTTTTCTTCCACGGCCCAGCCCGAGCCAGCGCTTCTTCCCCCTCACGCGCGCAGCCTCCACGTGCGCTCGCCCTCCCCCGCGATCTACTCCTTCCGCTGCCAGGCCGGCCCCACCCGTCATCCCCCTCCTCCCGCAACGGCCGCGCCGTCGCAACGGCCGTGAGCTCCGGATCTCCTCCGCCACAACCGTCCCACGAGGTCCCCGGGCCCTGCCCTTCTTATCCCCCTGCGCCATCCCTTGGACCCTCTCATCCCAACAGCGCCGCCCCAAAGCCCTAATCGCGGCCGCCGCCTTGCCTCTGCTTGAACCTGAGCCGTCGCCGCCGGTGAGCCTCGTCTGTGCAATTGCCGGCCACCCGTACCCCTCGTGCCGTGCTAACCTCCCCATCCCCTTCACAGGACCTCCGCGCACCGATCCTAGGTGACTAGGAGCCCGGAGAGCCCCGGCAACACTCCTTCCCGCGAGCACCGAACCATCTCCGCCGCAGGACCTCGCCGCCGGCCACCTTCCGCCGCAACACCGGCCTCCACAGCCCTCGGTAAGCTTCGCCACTCTCCTCTGGTCCCTTTGCACCGAATGTCGTAGCCCTTAGCCATCCGTAGCGCCCGGAACACGCGCGCCGCCGTTATGCCGCCGCGCCGAGCCGCCCCTTGCCGTGGGGAGCAACCACCCGAGCCCTAATTCACTTTCTTGAGCACCTAGACGGGTTACCCGTGTCGCACTCTACCTCTAGGGCTTGATGCCGTTCAAAACCGCGCTCGGAACACCAAGATGGGCCAGCGCCAGCGAAGCGCCGCCGCGGGAGCCGAGCTCCGGCGACCCCCCCCCCCCCCCCCGCCGCTCCAGCACCGTTGACCCGAGCCGTAGAATCCAAGCCGCCCGATCCGTGAAGGACGCGTAGGATTAGATCCCGCATACCCCTTCGCCCAGAGCCCTCCGATCGCGATCCAACGGCCGAGCGTCGCCCATACCGGTTCGGCCTGGCGATCTTTCTAAAGAGCCCCTGAGTTTTTCTCAAATAAACCCGTGGTCCGCTGCAGTGCAATAATAATTGCAGTTTAGTCCTATTTCTTGCACCGAAGACCCTGATCTTTATAGTATTAGAACCCGCCGTCCGTGCCGTGAGTTCTAGTGCGTTAGACCCCGAGTCTATGCTTTAATTGCGTTTAGGTCCCCAGTTTGCGCACAGAACCCCCTGGAAGTTCTGCTCTTCTCGCAAATAGGTCCCTGGATCTTGTTTCAAGCGTAGTTTTCACGTCTTAGCTCCGTTTTAGGTGTTCTTTATATCCACGCTGTGGCAGAACCAACCTGAATTATACCGGCTCAAGTACGCGAGTCCACTCCAGAGGGCTCCAACGTGCTTCAAACGGTATAATCCCTTGGCCTGTCGGGTAACGTCCCGATAAACCACCGATACACAGGATCAAATAAGGTTACCTCACACGAAGGTGAGTCCAGAGATACAATCACCAGCACGTTTTACATCATAGAGAATTTCATTACAAGAATTTCCAAAAGAAGTATGAATTTTCAAATCTACAGAAAGATTACAACTGTAAAGCTAGGGTTAAAAGCAGCGGAAAACATACGCGAAGAATAACAACACGTCGTCAAGGTGGATGTCATGCTAAGCCCAGACACGACATCACTCGAGATCATCAGTGTTGGTCGGGGACGGATCCCATTCCTCGGACCAATCTTCTGGAAAAGCACAGGGCCATGACAAGGAAACAGTAGGGTCTTCAAAGGCTTTACCTGAAAAACATAAAGCTAGCAAGGCTGAGTATACTAATACTCAGCAAGGCTTACCCGGGATTGGGTATACTTAGCCCATAACTAGACCTATGAAAGCTTATAATGGTTCTGGGTTTAGTTTCAGCTGAAAAGCAACAAAGAGTAGATCCTTAACTTCAAGTTTTAGCTTTCAGATTCTAGTTAATTATCCATTCTAGGTAAGCACCTATAACTAAGCAAGCATGGTATAATCTTTGGTCAAACATCATCTTTGATAACCATAATATTGCTCTTGTTACTCTATGTGGAAAAGGGATCAAGCAGTCTCAATCTTCGTGAGAAGCGGACGATTCGAATCGAATTTAACCTTGCAAGGTAAACCTAACACACACGCTTGGAACACCACAGGGTCATTCCAAAGCAACCGTTTGCCTTTCATTCCGACTCGTGGATCAGAGCCACCACAAGCGACTGCAGGAACATACGCACACCCAATGTGTGCAGGACATACGTCTGTAGCGCGACTACAAAACCCGTATTCCTGGTTGCCCTTGCAACACGTATTTCCCCAGTCGAACCAAGTAACCAAAAGAACCAAATACATGTGGTGGGAGGTATGTCCACTCCTCGGGCCGATTGGCTACTAGGCTTACCGCTTACCCATAACTCACGGCATGTGGCTAGTACTTTCAAACACTTAACCCGCACTTCCACACGCTGCGACCTTAACAGATTTATCAACACAGACGGGGTATCACCTCAACCATGATACCGCACAAAACTCCCGTCCGGCATCCTTATAGTGGTAACAGGAATGTAAACATTACAACTCCTATATCGCGCGAGTGACAGGAAATCACCCGACTTTTACCGGCCCTATTAGCATAGCAGCTAGTCGGACTCAAGTGCTAGTATTCATCACATTGGTTCCTAGGGAAATGCAACTAGGGTTTCAAGCAATTCCTAAGAACTTAGTGCATAGAATACGTAAATAGATATAGATTGCAGTATAATTAAAATAAGGGGTTATGTCCGGGGCTTGCCTTTACTGGTGGGTCTGAAGTCAGTAAGTCAACATCTTCCGAACTTTGGTTCGGGGCTTCAGTTGATCTCTTGGTGACATTCACTCGGTCTTCAGGAACATCCTCCGTAGACTCCGGGGAGATCTCGTAGGTAACGTTGCCGAAGTAGTCGTATCTACATGTAATGCAACATTACATTCAAGCGTGCACATAAAACTACCTTACTTCACAATTCAATTGCAATCCAGCATTCATACAACATACTATTCACATATTAACCAAAAAGATCTGAACTAAACCTAGATAGAGCTTTAGGGGGACAACTAACCAGAATCGGCTGCTCGTTGAAGATCACAACAGAGCCGATTGGAAACAACGGAGGTTTAGCTGATGGAAAGATACATCGGGTTTCTAGACGATTGATGAAAACATTGATTACTTCAGTAGAGGGATGATTCCTAAAGCAGTCGTGTCCTAACTGAGATGTGCTTAAGGGTTATTCTAGATAACTAAGTGTGGTTGCATCGACTCGATTACGCCAGCACAACTATTGAGTGACGTACAGCCGATTGGAGTGTGGTTGAGGGTACATGACCGATAGACAGACAGCCGATCTTTCAGTCGATAAATCGACTGATAGAAGTATGTGGATAAGGAAGCGGAAACTAAGGATCGATCGGCCGTGTTTGACCGATATAGAAAAGCAACTAAAATCGGCTTGGGTCAGCCGATGGCAAGAACCCTAAGATTGTGTGTATACCTTTGATACATCGACTCTGTGCAGTCGATGTAGGACAGATAAAAGAATTGTATCGACAGTAGCCGATACTAGAAAGGTAACAACCGTATCAGTTAATCAGCCGATGGTAGAAGTATCGACTGACAGCTGTTACACAGAAACATCCTAGACTCAAGGAAAGCGGATGCTTAGCAGTTGAACAGATAGTCAATGCGGAAGCATAGCCGCAGAGATGTTTAAGCTAAGCAATAAAAGCACATAAACTAACAGGGATCCTTTTACGAAAAGGATCTTAAGGAAACGGCAATCAAGACCAGGTTAAAGTCTTGATGGCAGGAATAAGAGCACTCATATGAAAAGATTGACTAGATATCACACATCTGCACTTAAGACATATACCCTATGATCTATATTCAGTTACAACACATGCATACAACACAAGATATAATAAAGCACTCATTTCCTAACACTTAATCTAGATCAAATCAAGATTTTCAATTCAAGAGCACAACATAAAACTTGTAAACGTTTACAGAAAACACCCTAGAACTTTCTAAAGCGAAGCAATCAAGTCCCTGGTCTGGGAAAACAGATAACAGGAAGTTAACGGCGATATTCCGGCAAAGAAATCGCCGGCATTAAAAAGATTAATGAAACGGGGCAAACCTTGGTTATGGAAAAGAACAGACGGAAAGTGAAGTCCCGTAGCGATAGGATCGGCGAAGAGAAAAACTCGACGATGACGAGACTCCATGGATGACGAAGAAGTTTGCCGGAAATGGTTGCCGTGGGTGGAAGATAGCCGGATTGGTCCGCTATGTTGACTCCTCCGCGAACCTCAGGGTTTTCCTGCTCACGGTTGAACTTTCTCTGCCCACGCATATGCGATGCCAAAGCATGGTCGACCGAACACCTTTGCTCGCTCAAGAAGAAACCCTTCTTGATCTGACTGCACCGCATCTCCTCCGAGCTCGTCACGCCCGACCACTGTCTTCGCTTCGCGGCTTCTCTTTTTGATTCGCCACGCCATACTCAGACTTCCGCCTTCGCGAGGACCGTGGTCTACTTGCATTAGGGCCATGCCTTCCGTTGCGTTTTCCTCGACGGCTTCTACTATCCATCACGCGCGACCCTCTTGCACTTAATTCGGTCGTGGCCTGAGCTCACCCAACGAGAACACCGCCACGCGTTGCACGCCGCCACCCTGCACGTCGTTGCCCTGCATAGATCTTCCTCCTTCTTCCGTTGTTGGTCACGCACTCGTTTCGGCCTTGCCGTGCCTTAGCTGCGCGATGCTCTGCTCTGCCGCGCACGCGTTGCTCCACCCGCGCGCTCGCATCTGCCACACCCTCGCCGACTCCCTGTGCCCGCGCTTCAACTGAGCCGCCCTGCATCGCCGGTTTCCCTCGTCTGGTTCACTCCCGTGCATCCACGCACCAGCGCCCACTCTGCTCCGCCACGCGCGTGCTACTCGGTCCGTGCGCCCGCATCACCAGCCTTCGCTCCTGTCCGTGCCACTCCCGAACCGACGCGCTGCTTCCACTGCGCTGCGCTTCAACTCTTCTTCGCTCAACGCCCGCGAGCCAGCGCCGTCTGCTCGCCTGAAGCCATCGGCTTCGCTCCTGCGCTCGGCTCATGCGCGCCACCCGCGCGCACGCAACTTCCCCGCACATCATCGCCAGTTGCTCCTGCTCGCTCCGCGTCCGCGCGCAGCGCCGCGCCGCTCGCTCTCACTCTGCCGCGGCCCGCGCCTCCGCTCGCCCTTGCCGGGCCGCACGCCGCTCGGTCTAGACCGCGCGCTGCCGCTCTCCTGCGCGCTCGCCGCCCCAGCGTCTCCCACTCCGCGCGTCTGCCTGCGCCTGCCTCCCGCTCCAACGCCTTCTGAGCCGCGCGCTCAACGCCTGCGCCAGCTCCCGCCTGCGCGCCGCTCACCCCGCGCGCGCCTACGCCTGCCACCAGCCCAGCGCCCCGGTCTTGTCCGCGCCACGCCTGGGCCGCCCGCGCTCTGCTCCGCCTGCACGCGCTGCGCCTGGACCGCCCGCGCTTGCGCCACCCGGTCGAGCCAGCGCCGCATCCGGCCCCACCGCCGCCCTGCGCACGCGCTGCGCGAGCCGCACTGCCACCGCGCCCGCGCTGCGCGCCTGCGCGCGCTCGCGCTTGCCCGGCGCCCACTCCGCGCCGCGCTCCACTCCAGCTCCCTCGCCACCCGAACCGCGCCGAGCCGCTGCAGCCGCCCGAGCCCGCGCCGAGCTGCAGCCGCGCCCGCTCGCGCGCGCCAGAGCGCGCCGCTCTGCCGCCGCCTGTGCTGAGGAGAGGAGGAGGAAGGGATGCAGGGGAGAAAGAAGATGCAGCTGCCAGAAAATGAAGAAGGAGGCCAAATAGGAGATGAACAGAGGAAAAAGGAGGAGGAAAAGAGGAACTTTGATAGTGCTGCTGCCAGTGGAGGAAGGGAAGAAGCGTTTTGATGCTGCTGCCGCCGGTGGAACAGGATAAGACAGAGGCGCCAGGGGAGAAAAGAAATAGAGGAGAAGGATGAACAGATTTTCCCAAGGACCTATGCGTAAATATAGAAAACTGCAAGGGCCTATTTGTAAAGCAAAATTTCCCGCTGTTTTAAAACCCTAATGAAGAAATGCCCAAAAGGAAAGTTGGAGAGTTTTTCAAACTCTACAACATTGCTTTAGGGTCCAAGTTCAAAAACTCAAAACTTATATTTTTACACGTGAACCTTTGAACAAAAGTCGGATTTGAATTGCTTTTGTCCTAAAGAACGAAACTTTATAAAATTCAGGACCTAAATGCAAGCATTTATGACACGTCATGATGACGGGATAGACTCGTCATAATGACTGGATAGACATGTCATGATAACTTGCACTTTTACACTTTAGCCCTAAGTAAATTTGGAGGTTACTTTTGTAAATCAAATATTTACATAAAAGGACTTATACTTTTATAAAATTACATAAATACCCTTATTTTCACCATTTTACCCAAAATTTTTACACACTTCAACATACACATTTCCAATGAAACTTTTGGATAAATAAATATATATATATATTTTTACAAGACATAAAGTAAGAAAAACATATTTCACTTATTTTGAAATTACCCTAATCCAAATACATTTTACAAAAACAACCCTAGGTTTTTCTGTAATTACAAAAATACCCTTTTTACTTGCACATTTATATTTTCAAAAATTTCACATAAACATACACAAGCTTTACACTAACAAGCACATATTTCACACTAACAAAATATATGTCTAGCATTACAAGTATACGAACTGTCACAGCCTCCCCCCCTAAAAAGAATCTCGTCTCGAGATTCGGACGAAAGACTCTGAAGGGAAGAGAAGTAAATCACCCATCAGAAGTGGCAAAAAGCAATCACACCAGAGAAACTTGAGGTTGATGATAGAAGCCGTTGGAGTATGTTGAGATGAGTATAGCGAGAGCATGGATAAAGTGTACATGGATGAGTTTGGCGAGAGAAAAAAAAGAAAGGTGATCAAATTCTCATAGAGCTAAGATCACAACATAAAGACGATAAGTGTCGGCGACATTCATCACAAAACTCATTGATAGCAAGTAAAGATAGTACGAAAGATTGAGTTACGAGTGATGTTTGATACATTTCTGCTCAGAGTTTATTACCTGAATGATTTAGATGATATTAATTGCAAAACATGCCTATTTATACTGATGCAATCAAGGGATAATGATAAAATGCTTCAGGTTAGAGTGCAATGCTCGATATATAATCATGAACATGATGCCCTGTTGTAATGTATGATTGAAATGATGGTGCAACATGAGGATGGAGGATTCTATGCATAATCGAAATGGTGCATATGACCCAGTACAATTACCATGATGCTGGCCAAATGATGCATTCACCATGATGCAAGAATGATGATGCTTGCGATGTATGCACGTAAGAAATGCATATGGTATGATGCATATCGTCATGAGTTGAGGATGCACATGATTCGTACCCTGCAACCGATCTCTCGCGACTAACACCTGGTTAGTTCTATATCCTTAAGCGAGGATCAAAAGTTAGGACACTAGTAAGGTTGCATAGGAAGAGATTGCAGTGAGTTACATCACATACACCTAGTCACCAGTGCGCCCCTATTGGCTTAATCATATGGCTGCAGCGCACATGAGGCCTTAGGTTCCGACACGGCATCATGGTCATGTGATTAAACACCACCACAAAAGAGGAACAACAACCCTATAGTGCCAACAGCACCCAGATAGATCTTAGGAAACCCAAGACGACCCGAAGTTGTACTGCGTGTACACCCGTTAGGCAGTCTACGGATTATCGATGACGATGCAACACTATGCACTGATCAAAGATGGTATGTGTTATGATGCATGACTTTTTGCCGGGAGAATTGTATGCAAAATGTAATTATTGTCATACATCTTTTTAATTTATCCAAAATCATCTGAGCAAAAATCGAAGGTACAACTTTCAGATGTTGTAACCGGAATAGCCAACAATATAAGGTACAACATCATGAAAGGATGCATAAATCACTGAATGATGAATTGAAGGGTTTGTTGATGATTATCAAAATGTAACCATCAAAGGAAGGAATTCAATGGTTCTGCCGAAACAGATTTAAAACGAGATTAAGGATTTGATTTAGCGGTCAAGCTAAGATCGACGATAAGGTCCAAACATGACCCAACTGATTTGATTCACTAAAGACTTTCCCAACTCTAGGATAGCCTATCAGATTATGTCGGCTCCTACCACACAAAGTCAAAACAAGCATTCAGATACAAGCGCATATTTCAGTACATCAACGTATCAAACAAAGCAATCAGGTCAATCCAAGATATCATAATGTATGCACGTTCTACACGTCCTCACAAACAAAAATAACTGCCAAGTAATCTTGGTCTTACGTGGTTAGTTACGGTGGCATCATATAAATACGTCTCTCCCTATATATATACTAGTCGTTCTTACGTTCAAGCTTACGTAACGAGGTTAGCGTACCTGCAGAAAACCACAAGATATATATACTGAACCTTTCATGCCAGCATGTCATGAAAGCGTCCCCAAACATTACTGTTCACTATAGAAACAGCATCTGTACAATTACCGCCGTACAGACAACGTTAACATACGTTATCGAGATAACGTATTCACGGGGGTACCGCAAAATGCGGGGGTATGATCTGCGATCGCCATACCCTGCGCCGAACCATATACTCCCAATGTAGTCAACCGAGGTTGGTACATTGGCAGCATCTCAAGTAGGCCACTGCTTGAGAAACAGCGTTCGGTTCGCATCACCGACGGGAAGGCCAAGCTCCCTCAGTTGGCTGAGGATCCTTACCTTCTTACCTCACGATCGAAGGTGTCGTTACAGAAAGTAAAGTTAGGTTGTGCATGAATTTAAGTTTTGACAGAAAAGTAATGCTGGTAGTTAGGATTATATATATACTATAGCCACCTCTAATTCCCTCATAAGCATTGCCCTAGGGCTTTACGTACTAAGCTCAATCCTTAACGAATCCAACGTAGTTTTGCCAAATACTTTGTTGGTCAAACTTTTATGCTGCAAGTATTTTTAAGGTAAAATGTATCTCCAGGGTAACCTTATAGCTCTGATACCAGCTGTGGCAGAACCAACCTGAATTATACCGGCTCAAGTACGCGAGTCCACTCCAGAGGGCTCCAACGTGCTTCAAACGGTATAATCCCTTGGCCTGTCGGGTAACGTCCCGATAAACCACCGATACACAGGATCAAATAAGGTTACCTCACACGAAGGTGAGTCCAGAGATACAATCACCAGCACGTTTTACATCATAGAGAATTTCATTACAAGAATTTCCAAAAGAAGTATGAATTTTCAAATCTACAGAAAGATTACAACTGTAAAGCTAGGGTTAAAAGCAGCGGAAAACATACGCGAAGAATAACAACACGTCGTCAAGGTGGATGTCATGCTAAGCCCAGACACGACATCACTCGAGATCATCAGTGTTGGTCGGGGACGGATCCCATTCCTCGGACCAATCTTCTGGAAAAGCACAGGGCCATGACAAGGAAACAGTAGGGTCTTCAAAGGCTTTACCTGAAAAACATAAAGCTAGCAAGGCTGAGTATACTAATACTCAGCAAGGCTTACCCGGGATTGGGTATACTTAGCCCATAATTAGACCTATGAAAGCTTATAATGGTTCTGGGTTTAGTTTCAGCTGAAAAGCAACAAAGAGTAGATCCTTAACTTCAAGTTTTAGCTTTCAGATTCTAGTTAATTATCCATTCTAGGTAAGCACCTATAACTAAGCAAGCATGGTATAATCTTTGGTCAAACATCATCTTTGATAACCATAATATTGCTCTTGTTACTCTATGTGGAAAAGGGATCAAGCAGTCTCAATCTTCGTGAGAAGCGGACGATTCGAATCGAATTTAACCTTGCAAGGTAAACCTAACACACACGCTTGGAACACCACAGGGTCATTCCAAAGCAACCGTTTGCCTTTCATTCCGACTCGTGGATCAGAGCCACCACAAGCGACTGCAGGAACATACGCACACCCAATGTGTGCAGGACATACGTCTGTAGCGCGACTACAAAACCCGTATTCCTGGTTGCCCTTGCAACACGTATTTCCCCAGTCGAACCAAGTAACCAAAAGAACCAAATACATGTGGTGGGAGGTATGTCCACTCCTCGGGCCGATTGGCTACTAGGCTTACCGCTTACCCATAACTCACGGCATGTGGCTAGTACTTTCAAACACTTAACCCGCACTTCCACACGCTGCGACCTTAACAGATTTATCAACACAGACGGGGTATCACCTCAACCATGATACCGCACAAAACTCCCGTCCGGCATCCTTATAGTGGTAACAGGAATGTAAATATTACAACTCCTATATCGCGCGAGTGACAGGAAATCACCCGACTTTTACCGGCCCTATTAGCATAGCAGCTAGTCGGACTCAAGTGCTAGTATTCATCACATTGGTTCCTAGGGAAATGCAACTAGGGTTTCAAGCAATTCCTAAGAACTTAGTGCATAGAATACGTAAATAGATATAGATTGCAGTATAATTAAAATAAGGGGTTATGTCCGGGGCTTGCCTTTACTGGTGGGTCTGAAGTCAGTAAGTCAACATCTTCCGAACTTTGGTTCGGGGCTTCAGTTGATCTCTTGGTGACATTCACTCGGTCTTCAGGAACATCCTCCGTAGACTCCGGGGAGATCTCGTAGGTAACGTTGCCGAAGTAGTCGTATCTACATGTAATGCAACATTACATTCAAGCGTGCACATAAAACTACCTTACTTCACAATTCAATTGCAATCCAGCATTCATACAACATACTATTCACATATTAACCAAAAAGATCTGAACTAAACCTAGATAGAGCTTTAGGGGGACAACTAACCAAAATCGGCTGCTCGTTGAAGATCACAACAGAGCCGATTGGAAACAACGGAGGTTTAGCTGATGGAAAGATACATCGGGTTTCTAGACGATTGATGAAAACATTGATTACTTCAGTAGAGGGATGATTCCTAAAGCAGTCGTGTCCTAACTGAGATGTGCTTAAGGGTTATTCTAGATAACTAAGTGTGGTTGCATCGACTCGATTACGCCAGCACAACTATTGAGTGACGTACAGCCGATTGGAGTGTGGTTGAGGGTACATGACCGATAGACAGACAGCCGATCTTTCAGTCGATAAATCGACTGATAGAAGTATGTGGATAAGGAAGCGGAAACTAAGGATCGATCGGCCGTGTTTGACCGATATAGAAAAGCAACTAAAATCGGCTTGGGTCAGCCGATGGCAAGAACCCTAAGATTGTGTGTATACCTTTGATACATCGACTCTGTGCAGTCGATGTAGGACAGATAAAAGAATTGTATCGACAGTAGCCGATACTAGAAAGGTAACAACCGTATCAGTTAATCAGCCGATGGTAGAAGTATCGACTGACAGCTGTTACACAGAAACATCCTAGACTCAAGGAAAGCGGATGCTTAGCAGTTGAACAGATAGTCAATGCGGAAGCATAGCCGCAGAGATGTTTAAGCTAAGCAATAAAAGCACATAAACTAACAGGGATCCTTTTACGAAAAGGATCTTAAGGAAACGGCAATCAAGACCAGGTTAAAGTCTTGATGGCAGGAATAAGAGCACTCATATGAAAAGATTGACTAGATATCACACATCTGCACTTAAGACATATACCCTATGATCTATATTCAGTTACAACACATGCATACAACACAAGATATAATAAAGCACTCATTTCCTAACACTTAATCTAGATCAAATCAAGATTTTCAATTCAAGAGCACAACATAAAACTTGTAAACGTTTACAGAAAACACCCTAGAACTTTCTAAAGCGAAGCAATCAAGTCCCTGGTCTGGGAAAACAGATAACAGGAAGTTAACGGCGATATTCCGGCAAAGAAATCGCCGGCATTAAAAAGATTAATGAAACGGGGCAAACCTTGGTTATGGAAAAGAACAGACGGAAAGTGAAGTCCCGTAGCGATAGGATCGGCGAAGAGAAAAACTCGACGATGACGAGACTCCATGGATGACGAAGAAGTTTGCCGGAAATGGTTGCCGTGGGTGGAAGATAGCCGGATTGGTCCGCTATGTTGACTCCTCCGCGAACCTCAGGGTTTTCCTGCTCACGGTTGAACTTTCTCTGCCCACGCATATGCGATGCCAAAGCATGGTCGACCGAACACCTTTGCTCGCTCAAGAAGAAACCCTTCTTGATCTGACTGCACCGCATCTCCTCCGAGCTCGTCACGCCCGACCACTGTCTTCGCTTCGCGGCTTCTCTTTTTGATTCGCCACGCCATACTCAGACTTCCGCCTTCGCGAGGACCGTGGTCTACTTGCATTAGGGCCATGCCTTCCGTTGCGTTTTCCTCGACGGCTTCTACTATCCATCACGCGCGACCCTCTTGCACTTAATTCGGTCGCGGCCTGAGCTCACCCAACGAGAACACCGCCACGCGTTGCACGCCGCCACCCTGCACGTCGTTGCCCTGCATAGATCTTCCTCCTTCTTCCGTTGTTGGTCACGCACTCGTTTCGGCCTTGCCGTGCCTTAGCTGCGCGATGCTCTGCTCTGCCGCGCACGCGTTGCTCCACCCGCGCGCTCGCATCTGCCACACCCTCGCCGACTCCCTGTGCCCGCGCTTCAACTGAGCCGCCCTGCATCGCCGGTTTCCCTCGTCTGGTTCACTCCCGTGCATCCACGCACCAGCGCCCACTCTGCTCCGCCACGCGCGTGCTACTCGGTCCGTGCGCCCGCATCACCAGCCTTCGCTCCTGTCCGTGCCACTCCCGAACCGACGCGCTGCTTCCACTGCGCTGCGCTTCAACTCTTCTTCGCTCAACGCCCGCGAGCCAGCGCCGTCTGCTCGCCTGAAGCCATCGGCTTCGCTCCTGCGCTCGGCTCATGCGCGCCACCCGCGCGCACGCAACTTCCCCGCACATCATCGCCAGTTGCTCCTGCTCGCTCCGCGTCCGCGCGCAGCGCCGCGCCGCTCGCTCTCACTCTGCCGCGGCCCGCGCCTCCGCTCGCCCTTGCCGGGCCGCACGCCGCTCGGTCTAGACCGCGCGCTGCCGCTCTCCTGCGCGCTCGCTGCCCCAGCGTCTCCCACTCCGCGCGTCTGCCTGCGCCTGCCTCCCGCTCCAACGCCTTCTGAGCCGCGCGCTCAACGCCTGCGCCAGCTCCCGCCTGCGCGCCGCTCACCCCGCGCGCGCCTACGCCTGCCACCAGCCCAGCGCCCCGGTCTTGTCCGCGCCACGCCTGGGCCGCCCGCGCTCTGCTCCGCCTGCACGCGCTGCGCCTGGACCGCCCGCGCTTGCGCCACCCGGTCGAGCCAGCGCCGCATCCGGCCCCACCGCCGCCCTGCGCACGCGCTGCGCGAGCCGCACTGCCACCGCGCCCGCGCTGCGCGCCTGCGCGCGCTCGCGCTTGCCCGGCGCCCACTCCGCGCCGCGCTCCACTCCAGCTCCCGCGCCACCCGAACCGCGCCGAGCCGCTGCAGCCGCCCGAGCCCGCGCCGAGCTGCAGCCGCGCCCGCTCGCGCGCGCCAGAGCGCGCCGCTCTGCCGCCGCCTGTGCTGAGGAGAGGAGGAGGAAGGGATGCAGGGGAGAAAGAAGATGCAGCTGCCAGAAAATGAAGAAGGAGGCCAAATAGGAGATGAACAGAGGAAAAAGGAGGAGGAAAAGAGGAACTTTGATAGTGCTGCTGCCAGTGGAGGAAGGGAAGAAGCGTTTTGATGCTGCTGCCGCCGGTGGAACAGGATAAGACAGAGGCGCCAGGGGAGAAAAGAAATAGAGGAGAAGGATGAACAGATTTTCCCAAGGACCTATGCGTAAATATAGAAAACTGCAAGGGCCTATTTGTAAAGCAAAATTTCCCGCTGTTTTAAAACCCTAATGAAGAAATGCCCAAAAGGAAAGTTGGAGAGTTTTTCAAACTCTACAACATTGCTTTAGGGTCCAAGTTCAAAAACTCAAAACTTATATTTTTACACGTGAACCTTTGAACAAAAGTCGGATTTGAATTGCTTTTGTCCTAAAGAACGAAACTTTATAAAATTCAGGACCTAAATGCAAGCATTTATGACACGTCATGATGACGGGATAGACTCGTCATAATGACTGGATAGACATGTCATGATAACTTGCACTTTTACACTTTAGCCCTAAGTAAATTTGGAGGTTACTTTTGTAAATCAAATATTTACATAAAAGGACTTATACTTTTATAAAATTACATAAATACCCTTATTTTCACCATTTTACCCAAAATTTTTACACACTTCAACATACACATTTCCAATGAAACTTTTGGATAAATAAATATATATATATTTTTACAAGACATAAAGTAAGAAAAACATATTTCACTTATTTTGAAATTACCCTAATCCAAATACATTTTACAAAAACAACCCTAGGTTTTTCTGTAATTACAAAAATACCCTTTTTACTTGCACATTTATATTTTCAAAAATTTCACATAAACATACACAAGCTTTACACTAACAAGCACATATTTCACACTAACAAAATATATGTCTAGCATTACAAGTATACGAACTGTCACACACGCGATCGTTGTAACGCGTAGAATAGTTCTAGCATAGTTTTGTGTGCTATTTCTATGTAATGTTGTACTGTTTCTTATAGTTTGCTATTGTTTGTGCATGTGTGTATGTCTGGACCATGCTTGATGATCGTGAGTAGACGCGGAGCCTTTGGACGAGTACCAGGAGCAGCCATCTTCCGAGCAGTTCGAGCCGCAGCCGGGAGAGTACGAGGAAGGCAAGTATAACATGAACCTCCTATCACTTTTAAATACAATTTCATACTGCATTTTAATACTGTATGCCTACAAGGACTTTTCTAGCCACTTTATATCCTATATATATCCTTTGGGTTGCATTCTGGTTAGTTGTGCTAGGTTGTTGCGCTATAACAAACTTGGTCCTTTTTAATTAAATTTGATTAATGGTCTTATGCAACTTAATTCTGGGAGTGGCCCTCTGTGCTGTGTGTTTGAGTGGCTCACGTCTCCTTAAAAGATGCTTTTGATAGAAACTTGGTTTAGGGGGCCAGCACGGTGCTTAGTGCTTGGTTGGCCACTCTCCCTAAGGACCGGTTCATAGAGCGACAACCTGGGACAACCGCGCAACCACAAGACTGGAATGGGACGGTCTTGACTTACTAATTAGGTCATTTTGGTTCGGGAGTAACTTACCTGCGTGGGCAAGAGGGGTGGTAAGCTTCAATGGTCCCTGCTCCTCCGGCTTGGTCTGTGCTGTGTGTCTTGTACCCCTGGAGGTGGGCCCCATCGTCGCTGATCCAGAATCCTTGGCGGTTATACCTTACCAACGTGATCCTTTGTAACGGTCTCGTAGTGTGCTTGCTAGCCATCTCACCTAAGGAAGTGTGATGAACAACTAGCGTAGCTCACGACTTGTGGGTAAAGTTGTGCAATCTCTCGAGAGTGTAAAACTGATATATCAGCTGTACTCACAGTCACGAGCGGCCCAGATCTTCCGTCTGATTAGTGGGGTTATCAACCTTTGGTTAGGGAGATTTCCCCGGGTGGTTTTGGTCTGGATGGTTCTCAGTAGTTCTTAATTAATATTGATTAATTCTTATGCAATTTGGGTTATGGTAATTCATCCCCTTGTAGTAATTAGCTTTAATAAAATTGCCAAGATTAAAAGCTAATGCAGTTGAGTCAGCTAACCTTAGAGCCTCATACACGTGTTATACTTGTTGAGTACGAGTTTGTACTCACCCTTGCCTCTCTACTTTTCTGTTCTATTTCGGATATCTTCGACTGCTGCTCAGTGCCCGGCAACGTGGAAGACTACGTCAGCGGCTTCGACGACTTCTAGGCGTTTGTCTCCCAGTCGACGTCCCTGTGGCGCCTAGCTCTTCATGTATCTCTTTTACGCCTCCGCAACTCTTGAACCGATTCTTGATTCGGTTGTAATAAAATAATTCATTTACGATTTATATTAATGTTATTCATGATATGTGTTGTGATACCTTGATGATTCTGTTGTATATATGCGTGACTTGATCCTGGCGCATATATGATTGCTCGATTTATGTTCTTTATAAATCGGGTATGATAGGATTGGTATCAGAGCCGTGTCGACTGTAGGATGAAACCTAGATAGAATTGGACGAGTTTAGGGCTTCTTTTCTCTTGCCCTGCTTCCACAAATCTTCTAACATCATTTCCTGTCTCTATTCCTTGAGTCCTAAGCCTTTGATTTGCTATCTCTCCTGTTTTTTTTTGAGAAATAGCTTGAGCTTTCCGTAGACGTTGGCCAGAGTCATCTAATCTTATAAGCTAAAAGCTTAGGTTGTCCCGATGAAAATACGCTAGAACGAGTGTGTTGGTCGAGTAGTGTGAAAAACTCGACTAAGTTGTGAATATTGGATGCTTGTTATTGTGCGAATGTTTGATTTGGATTTTTGGTTGATTGCATAGTCTAGTAGATAAACATGTTCATGCAAATCGACCTAACCCAACTTGAACTAAATAATAAAATTGAGTTAGAACGTTGGGGGTAAAACCTATATTCCTTTCTTTTTGTCATATCCTTCCGAAGTTTCATTTCCGCAGCGGCACAATATTTCTTTCTCATAAAATTTCGTTGCTGCAATCAGATGGTGAACACCAGGCGCACCGGTTCCGGTTCTGACCAGCAGGAGCAGAACAACCAGAGTACTAGTCAGCCGCTGCCGATACCACCACCACTGACCCCGGAGCAGTTCTTCCAGCTCCAGATGCAGATGATGGCGACCCTGAACAATACTGTTCAGGCTCTACAGCATATCCACGCCCAGCCACCGCCTCCTCCGCCGCCTCAGCCCCGTGATCGGCGTGCGGATTTCCTGAGAGGTCATCCTCCGACCTTCTCTCACGCCACGGACCCACTCCAGGCGGATGACTGGCTTCGTTCGGTGGAGCGCCAGTTGGTTGTTGCGCAGTGCGATGACCGGGAGAGGGTTCTGTACGCAGCAGGGCAGCTGCGAGGCTCCGCTCTCGACTGGTGGGAGTCCTACCCGGCTCAGGACCGTGATGCTCTCACCTGGGTCCAGTTCCGTGAGCGCTTCAGGAACCATCACATTCCTGAGGGCATTATGAAGATGAAGCAGAAGGAGTTCCGTGCCCTTAAGCAGGTAAATCAAATGGAATTCCCTGCAATTTCTGTTGAGCTTCGAACTCTCCTTGATCTCTTTTCGTCAGCCTGACATATTGAGCGATTTCTATCCTTGTTATCTGTGTTCGTTATTTCAGGGATCGATGACGGTGACGGAGTACCGTGACCGTTTCCTTCAGCTGGCCCGCTATGCCCCTGCTGACGTCGCTCGTGATAGCGATAAGCAGGAGTATTTCAAGGAGGGACTGGATGATCACATCCAGTATGCGCTGCTGAACCACCACTTCGACAACTTCAACCGGCTGGTTGATGCGGCCCTCAACACCGAGCGTAAGCGCCGGGAGATTGAGGATAAGAAGAGGAAGATGGCTCCATCCTCTTTGGGCAGCAACACTCGTCCCCGATATCAGCATCCGCAGCAGCAGCAGCAGCAGCAGAGGCCGCCCCAGCGGTACCAGCAGCGGCAGCAGTACCCGCCTCGTTCTCAGCAGCAGCAGCAGGCGGGACAGGGTCAGAGGCTTCCAGCGCCTCCGGCTCCACCAGCTCCGAGGCAGGGAGTGCCTACTCCTCCTGCCGGGCAGCAGGCCGCTGCATTTCCGCGAGTGTGCTTCCACTGCGGGGAGCCAGGGCACTACGCCAACGTCTGTCCTCGGAAGGCGCAGGCAGGACAGCAGGGGCGTGCAGCACCGCCCAAGGCCCCAGCTCAGGGCAGGGTGAACCACGTGACGGCCGAGTCAGCGGCCGAGGCTCCCAACGTGGTCATTGGTACGTTTATGGTCAACACCCATCCTGCTACAGTGCTTTTTGATACTGGTGCTACGCATTCTTTCATCACCCAGTCCTTTGTTGAGCATCATGGCATTCCTACTAGCACATTAAAAAGGTGCATGTTAGTATCTTCACCGGGAGGGCAGTTGAGGTCTCATGTCTTCTGTCCCAGAGTCAGTGTGGCCATAAGGGGTGTAGATTTCAGTGCAAATCTGATGGTGCTAGACACCAAGGGCATTGATGTGATCCTCGGGATGCAGACTCTTGCTAAGTGGGGAGTCCGGATAGATTGTGCTCAGAGGACTGTTCTTCTGTCAGCACCGGATGGTCAGGAGGTCACTGTTGGAGCTACAGAGCCTTCTGGATTTCTTCATCAGATGGATGCTAGACCCACGGATGGTATCCGCGTGGTGTCTGAATTCCCGGATGTCTTTCCGGATGATTTGCCAGGTATGCCGCCTGATCGCGACATTGAGTTTTCTATTGATCTCTTGCCTGGCACAGCTCCTATTGCTAAGAGGCCCTATTGTATGGCTCCCGTTGAGCATGAGGAAGTTAAGAAGACCATTGACGAGTTGCTAGCCAAGGGTTATATCCGTCGCAGTTTCTCTCCTTGGGCTTTTCCTGTATTGCTCGTAGAGAAGAAGGATGGTGCGAAGAGAATGTGCGTCGATTATCGGGATCTGAATGCAGTCACCATCAAGAACAAGCATCCATTGCCTCGTATTGAGGACCTCTTTGATCAGCTTCAGGGTGCTTGTGTATTCTTGAAGATTGATCTGCGTTTCGGGTATCATCAGCTAAAGATTCGTTCCGAGGATATCCCGAAGACAGCATTCACCTGCAAGTATGGGCTATACGAGTATACGGTCATGTCCTTTGGCTTGACCAATGCTCCGGCTTTCTTCATGCATCTGATGAACAAGGTTTTCATGGATTATCTGGACACCTTTGTGGTGATATTCATTGATGATATCCTAATATATTCCAAGTCAGAAGCAGAGCATGAGAAGCATCTGAGGCTTGTGTTGCAGAGGCTCAGAGAGCACAAGCTGTATGCCAAGCTCAGCAAGTGCGAATTCTGGATTGACGAGGTTCCATTCCTCGGTCATGTTATCTCCAAGGGAGGTATCGCTGTGGACCCCGGAAAGGTGAAGGATGTGCTTGACTGGGTGGTACCGCAGACAGTGAAGGAAGTTCGCTCTTTTCTGGGCTTAGCAGGTTATTATCGGAGGTTCATTGGGAATTTCTCCAAGATTGCGAAGCCTTTGACTTCCTTTCTAGAGAAGGGTGTGGATTTCTCTTGGACTGATGAGCGTCAGAGTGCCTTCGAGGAGCTGAAGAAAAGGTTGACTACGGCGCCAGTCCTTACTCTGCCAGACCAGAGTAAGAGGTTCACAGTGTATTGTGATGCTTCGAGGGATGGTCTTGGTTGCGTTCTGATGCAGGAGGGCAGAGTGATAGCTTATGCCTCGCTGCAGTTGCGCCGGCACGAGCTAAATTATCCCACTCATGATCTGGAGTTGGCCGCAGTTGTGCATGCTCTGAAGATATGGAGGTATTACTTGTTTGGACAGAGGTGTGATATTTACACCGATCACAAGAGCCTCAAGTATATTTTCACTCAGAGTGAGCTGAATATGCGGCAGAGAAGATGGTTAGACCTGGTCAAGAATTATGACCTGGAGATTCACTATCATCCGGGCAAGGCCAATGTTGTAGCGGATGCTCTGAGCAGGAAGAGCTATGTTAACATGGCCGTGGCTTTTCAGATGCCTCAGGAGCTATGCGAGGAGTTTGAGCAGCTGAGTCTGGGTTTCTTGCATCATACCTCGAGTGCAGCATTCGAGGCAGAACCCACTCTAGAGGCAGAGATCAGGCAGCATCAGAAGGAAGATAAGAACCTGCAGGAGATTCGTGAGTTGCTCGAGATTGGTAAAGCACCTCATTTCAGAGAGGATGATCAAGGTACCTTGTGGTACAAGGGTCGTATATGTGTGCCGGATGTGAATGACCTCAGGAAGCTGATCTTGAGTGAGGCTCATGATACAGCATATTCTATCCACCCAGGCAGTACGAAGATGTATTACGACCTGAAGGAACGATTCTGGTGGTACGGAATGAAGCGTTCAGTTGCGGAGTACGTGGCTATCTGTGACACTTGTCAGCGTGTGAAGGCAGAGCATCAGAGACCAGCAGGTCTATTGCAGCCATTGAAGATTCCGGAGTGGAAATGGGAGGACATCACTATGGACTTCATTGTTGGATTGCCTCGTACTCAGAAAGGGTACAACTCCATATGGGTGGTAGTGGATCGGTTGACGAAGGTTGCTCACTTCATTCCGGTGAACACTACTTACTCCGGTGCTAGACTCGCAGAGTTGTACATCTCCAGGATTGTCTGTCTGCATGGTGTTCCAAAGAAGATTATATCTGATCGAGGATCTCAGTTCACTTCGCGGTTCTGGGAGCAGTTGCATGACTCGTTGGATATGAAGTTGCGCTTCAGTACTGCTTATCATCCTCAGACAGATGGGCAGACAGAGAGAACCAACCAAGTGTTGGAGGATATGCTTCGAGCCTGCGCTATTCAGTATGGTACCAGCTGGGATAAATGCCTGCCGTATGCAGAGTTTTCATACAACAACAGTTATCAGGCCAGTCTGAAGAAATCCCCGTTCAAGGCTCTGTATGGTCGTAAGTGCAGGACTCCGCTGTATTGGGATCAGATTGGCGAGAGGCAGGTGTTTGGTCCGAATATTGTTGAGGAGGCAGAGCAGCTGGTACAGCAGGTGCGAGAGAACCTGAGGGTCGCACAGACTCGTCAGAAGAGCTACGCGGATGTTCGTCGCCGAGATTTGACCTTCGCAGTGGGTGATCATGTGTACCTGAAGGTCTTGCCGATGAGAGGAATCCGCAGGTTTAATGTGAAAGGGAAGCTAGCCCCTCGATACATTGGTCCGTTCAAGGTGTTGGAACGGAAAGGTGAAGTGGCATATCGTTTGGAGTTACCTTCCAGTCTCTCAGGAGTGCATGATGTGTTTCATGTGTCTCAGCTGAAGAGGTGCTTGAGGGTGCCAGAAGAGCAAGCACAGATAGAAGGGTTGGATGTGCAGGAGGATCTGACCTACGTCGAGCATCCGGTGAAGATTCTGGAGACATCTGAGAGAGTTACCAGAAACAAGAAGATCAAGATGTGCCGTGTTCAGTAGAGTCATCACACAAAGGATGAGGCTACTTGGGAGCGAGAAGATGAGCTGAGGAAAACATACCCCGATCTCTTTGCTAGCTAGCCTATTCGAATCTCGGGACGAGATTCCTGTAAGGGGGGTAGGTTTGTAACACCCTAATGTAATTTTCCCTGATTTTAATGAATTTATTTGGGCTTAAATAAATTTTCCAGGCTTTTCCTTAATTTTTGTGGCATTTAAAGCAATTTATAACACAAGAAAATAAAATTTATCATAGGATTAAATTGTTTGTGCATTCATGCTGCAGCATTGTTTTATTTGTGTTGAGTTTATAGGTTTGAATTCAATTTGTATTTGAATTCAAATAGTTTTGTTTGAATGATTGAGTATAGAAAAGAAAAGGAAAAGAATAGGGAAAGGAACCAGCCCAAACCCTCTCAGCCCAGCCCACTCCCCCTCTCCCTCTCTCCCTCACGGGCTCTCTCTTCCCCTGGCCCATTTCCTCCCTCGGGTCTCTCTCTTCTCTCCTCACTCCCGCGTGGGCCGAGCCCCGGCCCGTTTCCCCCAGCCCCGCGCCTCCCTCTCCTCTCTCTCTCTTTTCTTCCACGGCCCAGCCCGAGCCAGCGCTTCTTCCCCCTCACGCGCGCAGCCGCCACGTGCGCTCGCCCTCCCCCGCGATCTCCTCCTTCCGCTGCCAGGCCGGCCCCACCCGTCATCCCCCTCCTCCCGCAACGGCCGCGCCGTCGCAACGGCCGTGAGCTCCGGATCTCCTCCGCCACAACCATCCCCCGAGGTCCCCGGGCCCTGCCCTTCTTATACCCCTACGCCATCCCTTGGACCCTCTCATCCCAATAGCGCCGCCCCAAAGCCCTAATCGCGGCCGCCGCCTTGCCTCTGCTTGAACCCGAGCCATCGCCGCCGGTGAGCCTCGTCTGTGCAATTGCCGGCCACCCGTACCCCTCGTGCCGTGCTGACCTCCCCATCCCCTGCACAGGACCTCCGCGCACCGATCCTAGGTGACCAGGAGCCCGGAGAGCCCCGGCAACGCTCCTTCCCGCGAGCACCGAACCATCTCCGCCGCAGGACCTCACCGCCGGCCACCTTCCGCCGCAACACCGGCCTCCACAGCCCTCGGTAAGCTTCGCCACTCTCCTCTAGTCCTTTTGCACCGAATGTCGTAGCCCTTAGCCATCCGTAGCGCCCGGAACACGCGCCCCGCCGTTACGCCGCCGCGCCGAGCCGCCCCTCGCCGTGGGGAGCAACCACCCGAGCCCTAATTCACTTTCTTGAGCACCTAGACGGGTTACCTGTGTCGCACTCTACCTCTAGGGCTTGATGCCGTTCAAAACCGCACCCAGAACAGCAAGATGGGCCAGCGCCGGCAAAGCGCCGCCGCGGGAGCCGAGCTCCGGCGCCCCCCCCCCCCCCCCCCCGCCGCTCCAACACCGTTGACCCGAGCCGTGGAATCCAAGCCGCCCGATCCGTGAAGGACGCGTAGGATTAGATCCCGCATACCCCTTCGCCCAGAGCCCTCCGATCGCGATCCAACGGCCGAGCGTCGCCCATACCGGTTCGGCCTGACGATCTTTCTAAAGAGCCCCTGAGTTTTTCTCAAATAAACCCGCGGTCCGGTGCAGTGCAATAATAATTGCAGTTTAGTCCTATTTCTTGCACCGAAGACCCTGATCTTTATAGTATTAGAACCCGCCATCCGTGCCGTGAGTTTTAGCGCATTAGACCCCGAGTCTATGCTTTAATTGCGTTTAGGTCCCTAGTTTGCGCACAGAACCCCCTGGAAGTTCTGTTCTTCTCGCAAATAGGTCCCTGGATCTTGTTTCAAGCGTAGTTTTCGCGTCTTAGCTCCATTTTAGGTGTTCTTTATATCCACACGATCGTTGTAACGCGTAGAATAGTTCTAGCATAGTTTTGTGTGCTATTTCTATGTAATGTTGTACTGTTTCTTATAGTTTGCTATTGTTTGTGCATGTGTGTATGTCTGGACCATGCTTGATGATCGTGAGTAGACGCGGAGCCTTTGGACGAGTACCAGGAGCAGCCATCTTCCGAGCAGTTCGAGCAGCAGCCGGGAGAGTATGAGGAAGGCAAGTATAACATGAACCTCCTATCACTTTTAAATACAATTTCATACTGCATTTTAATACTGTATGCCTACAAGGACTTTCCTATCCACTTTATATCCTATATATATCCTTTGGGTTGCATTCTGGTTAGTTGTGCTAGGTTGCTGCGCTATAACAAACTTGGTCCTTTTTAATTAAATTTGATTAATGGTCTTATGCAACTTAATTCTGGGAGTGGCCCTCTGTGCTGTGTGCTTGAGTGGCTCACGTCTCCTTAAAAGATGCTTTTGATAGAAACTTGGTTTAGGGGGCCAGCACGGTGCTTAGTGCTTGGTTGGCCACTCTCCCTAAGGACCGGTTCATAGAGCGACAACCTGAGACAACCGCGCAACCACAAGACTGGAATGGGACAGTCTTGACTTACTAATTAGGTTATTTTGGTTCGGGAGTAACTTACCTGCGTGGGCAAGAGGGGTGGTAAGCTTCAATGGTCCCTGCTCCTCCGGCTTGGTCTGTGCTGTGTGTCTTGTACCCCCGGAGGTGGGCCCCATCGTCGCTGATCCAGAATCCTTACCGGTTACACCTTACCAACGTGATCCTCTGTAACGGTCTCGTAGTGTGCTTGCTAGCCATCTCACCTAAGGAAGTGTGATGAACAACTAGCGTAGCTCACGACTTGTGGGTAAAGTTGTGCAACCTCTCGAGAGTGTAAAACTGATATATCAGCTGTGCTCACAGTCACGAGCGGCCCAGATCCTCCGTCTGATTAGTGGGGTTATCAACCTTTGGTTAGGGAGATTTCCCCGGGTGGTTTTGGTCTGGATGGTTCTCAGTAGTTCTTAATTAATATTGATTAATTCTTATGCAATTTGGGTTATGGTAATTCATCCCCTTATAGTAATTAGCTTTAATAAAATTGCCAAGATTAAAAGCTAATGCAGTTGAGTCAGCTAACCTTAGAGCCTCATACACGTGTTATACTTGTTGAGTACGAGTTTGTACTCACCCTTGCCTCTCTACTTTTCTGTTCTATTTCGGATATCTTCGACTACTACTCAGTGCCCGGCAACGTGGAAGACTACGTCAGCGGCTTCGACGACTTCTAGGCGTTTGTCTCCCAGTCGACGTCCCTGTGGCGCCCAGCTCTTCATGTATCTCTTTTACGCCTCCGCAACTCTTGAACCGATTCTTAATTCGGTTATAATAAAATAATTCATTTACGATTTATATTAATGTTATTCATGATATGTGTTGTGATACCTTGATGATTCTGTTGTATTTATGCGTGACTTGATCCTGGCGCATATATGATTGCTCGATTTATGTTCTTTATAAATCGGGTGTGACACTTGCCTGGTCTAGCATGCCCACATTATGGCCACGTGTCATGGTGGTGTCCGCAAATAATAAGGCTTGGGCCTGTTTCAAAGTCAGGCCTAAAATGAAATTGCTGTGGAGCCGAACCAGGTTTGAGTGAGCTACCAAGATCCACTCGATCCTGCCCAGGAAGAGAAAAAGGCCCGCTGTGAAGACAGGTGTGTCGAACGCTCCCTAAAAAGGGAGGAAAAAATTTGCTGTTGCACGAGTTTGAACACGGACCAAAGCTAGTTCGGCAGCTTCTATCCACCACTGTACTATACAAGTGTTTTCGCCTAGCTCCATACTCACATCCTCTTTGAGCAAATAAATGTTGGCCTTCCCCATGTGATGGTTTTTGTTCCCGCGCACCATCACAATCGAGAAGACGGTTGCCATCCCCAGAATGTGGCGCCACCTAAACTTCCTGGCGACCAAGAGGGGTCTTCAAGAACTCCTCCTCGATGTTGTCGCCAGCTCCCATGCCTGTTCACAACCATGATTTCAAGATCTTCTGCTCTCATGATCCTTGTTCCGTGACGTTGTCGACACCGGCACTCATGGCGGCTAGGCAGGACCAGTCATCACTAGTGGATCTCCCGTACAATGTGGCCATTTGGATCGCAGGGTGTTGCAAAACCATTAGAATTAATCCAGCTTAAGTGCACTAACCATCACCATAAAGGCAATCCAGGCTAACACGCACTTAAAACGATGTAAAATGATAGTCTGTTGGGTAACATCCCGATGCGCCCACTGGAACTTCGATCGAAACAATGCATACATACAACCCACACGAAGGTGAGCCCAGAGATTACAACAATCCATAAATTTTACATTCCAGAGTTCAACAGGAATTATTATTGCAAACCAAGTTCAAAAATATTCATAAACAAGTACATTCAGAGTACAACTGTGCAGCGAAAAATAAGTAAAAGCTCTAACGATGATACAAGATATCATGATGAAGCCCGTACATGACATCATTCAGAGGTATCATCGTTGGCTGGGGACACATCCTATTCCACCGACCAACCAGAAGGAATAGTACACAGCCAAGTCAAACTAGCAACCATGTCCTCAAAGGTCTCACCTGAAAATAAAGCCACAAGCAATACTAAGTATACTAATACTCAGCAAGGCTTAACCGGCTAGTGGTATATACTTAGCCGACTCTTAGACATGCAAGGCTTTTGGCTGAGGGTGGGTTTTGCCAAAAAGCATCTAAGAGTGAACCCTTGCTTTCAATTTTTAGCATCAAGTTCTAGTTGATTAACCATTTAAGTAAGCCACTATCCAAATCATGCATGGTGGAAAAAATAATTAATTGAGCATCCAACCAGATTAATCATCATCATTGTTCCTCTTCTTACTCTATGTGGTAAAAGGGTTAAGCAGTCTCAATGGCCGCAAGAAGCGGACAATTCAAATCGAATTTCTTAACCTTGCAAGTGGAAACCTAAACACACGCCACGTGGTTACTCATAGAGTCACACGTGCAACTTTTCCCCTTTCTTTCCGGGTTGTGGATTAGGGCCAACTCGCTCGAGTAGAGAGGTGCACGAACCATGGAACAAAACCGGACCGTGGCTGCTCTTGCACTCACCATGTGCCCATGGGAACAAAGTTAAGAGGGTGAGGATAAAGTCCACTCGCTGGTCCAATCTGGTACTTAAGCTTACCGATTACCATATTCTCGGCATGTGGTTAGTACGTTCAAAAAATTAACCACCACTACCACACACCACGACCTTAGCATTTTCGCTCAATCATCAACAGGAATATCATAACATAGCCCCGTCCATCGATCTTATGATTCCAACATAAGTGAAACAAGCAACTCCTATATCTCGCGAGTGACAGGAAATAACTCGGCTTTTACCGGAGTCCTATTAGCATGGCAATCTAGCAACCGACACAGGCTAGTGTTCATATCATAGGTACTAGAATTATGCAACTACGGTTTCAATCAACTCCTACAAACTTAATGCACAATACCATATATAAGTAAAAGTTGCATAAGTTTAAAAAATTGGGGTTATGCTCCGGGGCTTGCCTTCCCGAGCAAAGCTAGCCTTGGACTTCGCGCTGCTCACTCTCAGGCTCCGGTACCAGCTCATAGGTTCCGTTGGTGAGAGTCGTCGATTCTATATGAATGCATATGTATGAGTTATTTTAATGGTACAAGATAAATAACTATTTTACTATAAAGTTATAATTCAATGAAAACTCTAGTGAATTTGTAAAGCACTTTATTTTCTTTTCCTTGGGCAGTCATTTATCGAGTAGCATCCAGCTTAACTAACTTCATTAAGTAAGTGAGGGGTTTTGTCATTTCATATACGGCCATTTTTCAATAATAAGCATGGAGTAAAAACAAAATAACTACTAGAGATAGTTTCTGGTGTTGAGATTTTTATGCAGAGCACATTACTTAAGTACAAACTCACTATAAAATTTCCAACCATTTTCATTCAGCAGATTAATCATGAAAAATACATTAAACAGCTACTACTAGGATCAAGATCCATATATACAGAACAAACCATGCAAAAATCTGGTGCTCAACATTTTACTAGGTACTCCTAAAATTATGGTGAGTCTACTGTAAATTTTTTAGGTTCTAGTGTGCAAGATACAGAGCATAGAAAATAAGTCAATATACATCTACTTTAATCAAGATTTATTTCTATAGGTAGTTCCACAAAGTTTCTGTATCTCAAACTTTTCCAACATGATAATCTACTCAAAGGTTGTCTCTAGTTAAAATTTCTTACTTTTCTAAGCACCAAAACTAGTTACTTTTATTTAATGTTGTTTTTCTTGACTAAAAACATATGAGCAGGTTAGACACAAGTAAAAAGTTCCAAACTTTGTCCATATCATTTGTGCATTATGGTTACTCTACTATAATAGTTTCAACCTAAAATATCAGTAGAACAGCATGAACAAATAACTCTAGCCAAATAGCACATCAAAAAAGGTCCAACAAAAACTAATCATAGAGACATGTTCTAGCCTTGCGATATTTACACAAGTCTTAACAAGTAGAGACTAGCTTACAATCCAAAAATCATCCACAGTATTGTCCTAGATCAAGAGATACATTTATAGGCTATTTAAAATAATATTAATTTTAGATCAAGTTATAATTTGTAACTGGTCATCCTTCTATGCAAAACTTGTAGGATTCATCAAGAGGGTCACAACAAATTATATTTTGCATTTTTCTAATTTTTCTATAATTTTTGATTGATTTTACACTTGACAGCCTCTTAAAAACAAAAGTACTCGAATTCTCGCAGATAGGTCCTTGGATCAAGCAGAAAGGACCCTAAAAAATTGACTATTGCAATGTAGTCCCTAGGTGGGCTGGGTATTTCCCGACCAAAATCCGGCAAGGAGGCTCGCCGGTGGTGAGGGGAAAGGGGTGGGGGAGCATGAGGACGATGAGGGCTACCTGTAGTAGGCTCGGTTGGGGCTGGAGATGGCCGGAGTTGGGCTGCCCGCGGGAGCAGTGGGGCGGCGGCATGGAGGTGTCTCGCCGGCGGTCGTCCGATGAGGCAAGGGCGGGGTGGGGAAGTTGTGGGGGTTTTAGGGGGCCATGGGAAACCGATTCAGGGGCTTGACTCGGGTGGAAGTGGAGCAGAAGGTGGGGCTCGACGGTGAGGTCGAGTGGCGGCGCTAATGGCGTGGTGGTGGTGGTACTTGAACACGTGTGAGCAGGGGCTCGGTGCAGCCCTTTTATCGGCGCACAGGGAAGGGGAGGTGGAGCTGGGCACGAGCGGACCGGGGGAGGGAGTGCTAGGACAGGCACGCGGCAGCCTTGGCATCGCCGGCTTGCCGTGGCCCGGCCGTTGGGCATTGCCCGCCATGTAGCACGCGTGAGCTTAGAGCAGTTCGCCGACTAGATGGAGTGGAATGACCCCAATGGCTACGACGCCCTCCTTGCTTGCCTAACCCAAATCAGCAACCCGAAGGCCTACTTCATCACTGGGTTGGGAGTCATCTTTGGTGAAGGCAAGCCCGTGGCCCGGCCATGCATCATCGAGCTAGAACTCACTGTCGCGGATGGGCACAATGTGGCGGCCTATATGGCCGCCATCCTCCTGTACAGGGCCAATGCCAGCACCGACGACAACGACGCTACGAGGTGATACATAAGAAAAGTCAAGGGTGATGTCTGTGTTTAACCTCCAAGCCCATCGAGGGATACTCTCGAGGTGGTAGATTGTAGGTAGGGTGTCGCCGAGATCAGGAACTCGAAGGTGCAAGGAATACAAAACTTTAGATAGGTTCGGGCCGAAGTATGTGTAATACCCTACGTCCTGTGTGGTGGTTTGTATTGTCTTAGATGTGGATTGGTTTGGAGGGGGTCCCTGCCCGCCCTTATATAGTCTGGGGGGACAGGGTTACATGGAAATTCTAGCCAAATATGAGCTTAGGAGTCCTACCCATGTAGTACTCTGGTAGTTTCCTACTGTTCCGACTAGTTACAATTGGTGTAGGGTGTGGGTCATGTCCCATCCCTTATCCTAGAATATGTACGCCATGTGCGCAGTCCTATGGCCTCGGGTCTAACAAGCCCCCAAACTCTTTGTAGTTGAGTACTGCAGGCTTCCGAGTACTTCTGAAGGCATCTTCGAGTTCTCCTGAACTCCATCTTGAAGGTGTCTTCCGAGTACTTCCTTAGCTGCATCAAGGCTGTGAGGTGCTGATGCCCCAAGTAGTTTTCAAGTCTTCTTTATATGGGGTGTGATAAAACTCACACTCCATATGGAGTAGCCCCCAAACCTTAGGTTGAGTCAAAGAATCAGGCTGAGGATCAAATTAGTCTTGAATCTTCCGCTCTTGTCCTTCAAAAATTTAAAAAATAAGCTGTTGATGACACGTGTCCTGCAGCCCCCGAGCCTTGAATCCAAATCCCAAAGTTTGGAAAAAGGATCCAAAGAGCCATGGCATAGATTGTGTAAAAAATTAAGAATTTGATTTGATGGTTAAAATGAGTAAATTGGTTCAAAAATTGGAAAACCCCTTCTTTCGGTATAGCATCCCTAAAAAAAATGGTGAAGCAAATAATTTTCCCAAAGTAACCCAAATTTACCGCTCAAAACAAATGTTATCCCGATATAAATTCTTTGAATTCCGCATAGTAATTGCTGGGTGATGAGGACATCACTCCTATGGATATACAAGAGGTTCCTTCGCTGGACATTCAAACCATTCAAGCTCCAATTACAAGAGCTCGCGCGCGACAATTAAATTTAGAGGTGAGCTCACTCCTAAGCGTTTCTATTAATAATTGTGAGAATGGTTTGCTACCTAATTTTTATAATGTGATTAGGAACCAAGGAGAGGTCCAGAGAACACATGGAGAGGAGCATGGAGGTGTGGAGGAACAGCAAGGGCCGCCAAGCCACATGGAGACCCAATCCAATTTAACTTCGAGTCCACCTCGGAGTCTAGGAGCAGCCTGATGTAAATTGGACGCCCAGGCCACATCCGGAGTCCGAATTCGATGATCCACATGTGGACGGAAAGATAATTTCATGGAGCTTCTATTGGCGTTTGGTTTCAGGTCCAAACTCCTTCTGAGTCATCGGAAATTGTCCGAGGAAGTTGGCGTCCACATTGTATCCCGGTGCTGCGACATCGTATTTTGGCCTTTGGGCCGTGTATCTTTGTTGAGCCCATTAGGGGCGCGTCCAGGGGGAAGCCATGCTCCTATTCCCTATATCTCAGCAGCCGCCACCCTCATTAGGGTTTGGATTTTGCTTTAGATCAATCTGTCTTGAACAGTCACCGTCTTTCGGTTTGTAGAACCCCAACTTTCGAGCTTAATCGTTCATCAGCAGTTGTCACTTTAATTTGAGTGCTGCGTTTCTTTCGAGTTCTTGCTTGTGTTCTTCATTTCGCAGGCAGGGATTAGCCTTCTCGGCGAGGTCAACCGGATTGTAACTACGGTTGATAACCAGAGGAGTTGTGGTGCTAAGATTGCGGGGTTCAAGTTGCTGACTTGAAGCCGAATCGGTGTGTCGCATTCCGACCAAAATGAGTTTTCCTTCACCTGACGGAAGATCGGGCACCCCCGTTCATATCAAGTGGTAATCAGAGACTCAGGTATTACCGTTAGGCTTTCCCTAGTTTAGTTTGTTCCATCGTCCTATAACTCCAGAAAATTGCCATACAAAAAAATATTCCGCTGTCCTAGAACCCTTGTTTAGCCTTTGCAATTTCGTTTTCAGACTCGCTTTGTTCAATTTGTGTCCGTGGTCGAGTCGTGTTGCTGGTTTAGGGTTTGTCTTCATCGTAGTTCAACTACACCATCGCTGTGTTTTTGTTTCCGCCGCTATCCCATCCACCATTACCCAGATCCCAAGTCGATCCATCCCATTACTCGACTTGCCCTCGCTACCCGCCTTGTGTGAACTCTCGCCGCGCCAGCCCTAGATAGGTTGCGAGCTGCCTTGTGCCTTCCGCCTTGCACCGCAGCCCCCCTTGGATTCATCTGGCGATTACCCATTGCGCATACCAGGGAGAATTTGTGCCGCTGCTGATCTATTTGCCGGGTTGTGCCTTCGCAAAAAACATAACTTGAGATACCTTCCATAAAACAGGCATAACTTTTCGCTCGGTTCTCCGTTTTGGCTGAAATTTTTACAGGAGCTTGGCAACGAAAAGTTGCACATACGATTCACCGAGCTTTGCCAGTCAGGCCATTCTCAAAAAATTCAAAAAAATCAGGAAGATAATTAAAAAATTCAGTTTCTGTCCAGCACGCTTTTCGGCATACATATTTGATTTTCTGTAGACCACATTTGATCTCTGTTTCAGGTGAAACTTGGTGTGGTTCCTATTTTAGTGTTTCTTATGCTGCAAAAAATATCAAAAAAATTATTGAAAAAAGAAAATTGAAATCAACTAGGCTTTGCACTAGTGCCTTTTTGGCATTGCTAGTACAATATTTACGGTACTGCCATTCTGATTGTTCTGTGAGATTCTTCCATTGTGCTTTGTTCCAACTTGTTGTGCTACGCCTAGGATACATCTTAGCCAGCAATTGTGACTTGTACTTTGGATATTTATTGAACTTTGCTCATCTGCACTCGATTTTGTTCCACATACACATACATATTGTGCCTGTCCTACAGCTCCATATACATACACTTCATCTCCGTGTAGCGAAGGACCCTTGCAATCTTGGTACCCTCTTCTCATAGGTTTTTCACCGTCCACCAGTTGTACCATCCCACTGCTTGTATTGGTAAGAACTTGGTAAGAACTTGGTAAGACGCGTGTGAGGGTGTGATTCCACCACCAAACCCAGGGTCTTTTTGTTTCACTAACCATGCCGGATGACAGGCCTGTTTTGTCTAGTGAATTGCAGGCCATGAAGGATGAACTCAAGGAGTTTTTCGCTAAGCAGATAAATAAGGTGGCGCAAGACGTCCAAGGGGCCAATCATACGATTGAGGGTGTGAACAAACGCCTCTCTACACTGACTGACAGGGTTCAACGTCTTGAAGTCAACCCTTCCAAGAGCAAAGACGACGATGATGACTGGCTAGAGGATGATGATGACATCATTTTTGGGTCTGATGGCGAGCCTGATATGGCTAAGACTCGTGCGGAGAAGGTCCGTCGTCAACGTCTTCGCAAGAATAAAATAGGTATGGGAGGAACCAAACATCGGCGCACTACAGGTAATGATGATCCTTATGCCAAAGTCAAATTTACCATACCTTCTTTCCATGGTCGTTATAATGCAGAGGAATACTTAGATTGGGAGATGACTATTGAACAAAAATTTGCTTCCCATCTTGTTCCTGACCAACATAGGGTTAGACAAGCCACTAGTGAATTTAAAGATTTTGCTATAATCTGGTGGCAAGAATGTGCTCAATTAAATATACAACCTGATTTATGGGACGCGCTTAAGATAGCAATGCGTGATCATTTTGTTCCTGCATCTCATAAACGTGATATGCGTAAGAAATTACAGCGTTTAGATCAGGGTGATATGTCTGTTCAGGAGTATTACGCAGAGCTTCAAAAGGGCATGGTTCGATGTGGTGTAGTTGAGGATGCTGAGGATAAAGTGTGCCATTTTTATGGTGGTTTGAAATGTGAAATTCAGGACATTGTTGACTATAAATCTTTTACTACCACCAACCAGTTGTTCCAGCTTGCTATGCTTGCAGAAAAAGAATTGCAGGGATGACAACAGCAGCAGCAACCACCTCAGAGCAGGAGCACCTCCACCAGATCCTACATGCCTAAGTCTTTTACTCCCAAAGGTGCTTCCACGGCGGTGTCACCAGCTCCAGCAACCATGCCCGCCGATGGTAAGTCTCGTGTGCAGGAACCGACCAAGAGTGCCTCACCAGCAGCACGCTCTTCCTCTGGCATTCAGTGCCATTGTTGTCAGGGCTTTGGCCATGTGATTCGAGAATGCCCAAGCAAGCGGACATACATTGCCACTGCTGATGGTGGCTACGTCAGTACTTCAGATGCTGAGGACGACACTGAGGATGACCCACGTTCTAATGAGGGTCTTTCATTGAGTGCGGGTGATGCAGGCTCTCAAAGGATTTGTATTGTCCACCGTGTCCTCAGTACACAATTGGGACAAGCAGACAAGATGCAACGCCATAATTTGTTCCAGATTTTATTTGTGATCCACGATCGGCGTGCACATGTCATCATTGATGGAGGCAGCTGCAACAACCTGGTTAGTGCTGATTTGGTCCAGAAGTTGGGTTTAGCCACACGTCCTCATAAACGTCCTTACCATGTTCAGTGGCTAAACGACTCGGGTAAGGTTAAGGTAAATCAAACTGCACGGGTGTATTTTTCTCTTGGTCCATATTCTAATTATGCAGATTGTGATGTGGTACCCATGGACGCATGTTCGCTTTTGTTGGGTCATCCATGGAAATTTGATAATGATGCTGTCCACCATGGTAGAAGTAACACATACACACTTATGTATAAGGGCCAGAACATCACTTTGCACCCAATGACCCCTGCTGAAATTGTACAAGCTGATAAAGAACGACTTGCTTCACCTGATGTTGCTGCCCCAGTTGCAACCTAAGCTGCTATTAAATTGAAAAATCATAATATGCTTGTAACCAAATCTGATCTATATGATATGGATGTTTCTACTGTGTGCTATGCTTTGATATGTAAGGATGCTTTATTTTCTATTCGTGATATAGCTTGCACGTTGCCTCCTGCGGTCGCTGACATTTTGCAGGCGTATGAGGATGTGTTTCCAAATGAGCTCCCACCGGGGTTGCCACCTTTGAGAGGTATTGAGCACCAAATCGAGCTTAATCGTTCATCTGCAGTTGTCACTTTAATTTGAGTGCTGCGTTTCTTTCGAGTTCTTGCTTGTGTTCTTCATTTCGCAGGCAGGGATTAGCCTTCTCGGCGAGGTCAACCGGATTGTGACTACGGTTGATAACCAGAGGAGTTGTGGTGCTAAGATTGCGGGGTTCGAGTTGCTGACTTGAAGCCGAATCGGTGTGTCGCATTCCGACCAAAACGAGTTTTCCTTCACCTGACGGAAGTTCGGGCACCCCCGCTCATATCATTCCGCTCCGCTAAACTTGGTGAACTCAGGTAGCCGATACTTGGGCGGCAGGGGAATCAAGTCATACTCGCTTGGATACGGCTTGGTGTAGCCGTTCGCTCGCCTTCTCAGGAGAATGCCGAATTGATCTCTCAAAATGGCACTAATTTGATCCACTGTATGAACTCCTGTGGCCGAGTGCGTACCTTCGTGACTCGGCCCTATCGCGTAAGTAGCCAGCCATGCCTATTTGTCGGCATCGACTACAGATGTTCCCCCGGTTGTTCCCCGCATGGGTTGCGCTGGGTTACCGCCATCCGGTATGTACGCACAAACATACCCATGCGGTACCTCCTTGGGGGGTTCACTAAAGAATTGGTGATCAGCAGGGTCACCTCCTACCTTGTATATGACGTAAGCTGGAGAACTATGTTGCTCTGGAGCTGCAAATGCGTAAGGCACTGGTGGCCTGGCTTGAGAAGGCAACTCCCCTTTGTGACTCCCTAAAGCAGGTCCTGTCGGAGAGTACTGGTATTTCATAATCTCTTGCACTACACGTACCACGACGCGCTCAAGGTTGTTTACCAAACTCTCAGAATGTCGATGTAACTAATGAGCCACCATGTAGTTGACTTCCTGGCGGAGAGCTCGCGTGCGTTCTTCTGTAGGAGTAGACAGATCCACCTCGTCAAGCGCACCTTCAGATGAAAATCCCTTCCATCTGATGCCGTGGTGACGGGTCCTTTCGAATGAGCCGATGAGATCAGCTTCAAAGAGAGCCTTTATATCATTATACTTCTGCTTGTGCTCATCAGATAGCTCTTCATAGGTAATCGGGTTCTCGTTCGGCATCTTGACAGCGGAAGTTGATGTAGCCGAAGAAGATAATGCAGTCGATTGTAGTCAATGTAGTCGAAAGAAGTAGTCGATGTAGTCGATGAAGTCGAAGGAAGTAGTCGATGTAGTCGATGAAGTAGTCGAAAAGGTCCCACCGGGCGTGCCAGAATGTGTTGTCGGTCAAAACCCACTGGCAAGCAGCGACAGGCAACACGAGGAGCTGGGAGGCTTCCGAGACGGCTGGTGGGTCCCGGTCCCTCGGTCAACGGCCCAGAAGTCCGGCACACGCCCTGGCTTGGTGAAGTGCTAGGCATGCCACCTGACCTATACCTGATCAGGGAGGTGTAGAAGTCGTTATCAGTTATTTCCCTGCATGCACAGCCACGTCAAACATTAGTCAGAGCCGCGATCAGCTCTCAAAATGACTCCCAAGATCGGCTAGAAGAGCTGATGGTGCCTCCGCACTGGGTCGGACCCGTCCTTGTACTAGGTCGGACCTCCGGGTAACCCTCAAAATCGGCTGAAAGAAGCCGATTGTACCCGTTTAACAGATCGGATCTACTAAAATTCAAATGTCCGTACGAATCCGATGGAAAAGATAGAAGCTTGCTCCGTAATCACCAAGCTAATCCAATCTATGACAGCAAAAGTCTTCACCGTGCAACCGGAACATCCTACGCGTGGTTAAGCCTAACAAGCACGAAAGATAACAAGATACTAACCTAAAAAGAGGCCTAAAAACCAACTAATAAGCCAGTTCCCGGAACAATCCCTCCTTAGATTACCATAAAGCACCAAACATGCAGCCGGAACATTCAACCCGTTTGAAGAGCCTAATCATATGGATATTAAACCGAATTCTTGTAGTACAAAGAATTACCATAATAGATTAGATTTATTAGCCGAGAACAGAGCAAGGTGCTGCCCTTGCACCTGGGATCGCGCGCAAGGGCAGCTAAACGATTACGAACAGCAAGCGGAGCATAAATATACTATCAAGAACTGATGCAGTATCATAATCGTTTAAGATAACTAGTGTTACTCGCCATTAACAACGCTTCAGCATGAGAAATACAAAGATAAACAGATAGACACGATGCTGCCCCGATCATTTGGAGCATGATCGAAGCAGCATGTCGATTACCTGGAGAAAACCTTGGGGAAGGGGTGGCGATGCACCGAGCGTTCGTTGTGAATATTGGAATTATTGATTATTGAATCTCATGATACATATTTATAGCCCAGAGGCTTGATCTTTTTAACTAACCCTAGCTGATTACAATACAATCTCTAACTTACTATATTAAAATATCCTTACTAGACACACGGCCATCCCGGCCTTTAATACGCTCGCATAGAAACCGATTCGCCAACCGTCATGATTATCTCCTTCAGCCCATGTTGCTCTCAGCTCATCCTCTGGCCCAGTCAAATTATGGCGATAACAGCTATGAACGCTAGAAAGCGACTGCAGTCGGTACCCTCTGTATCGGCTACTTCACGCTCTCTGCGCCTGGAATCAATTATGGATCGGGCATCGTGTCCTTCATTGATTCTCTAGCGCAGGTCTTCTGGAGGATTCCGATGATTAGGTTGTCGCGGGTTGCCTCCTGGAGGTGGCTGCTGCCTCCCGCCAGTGGTCTGACTCCTACGAGCATTGACGTTGTTATTGCTTCGTTGAGGTCGAGGACGGCCGCCTGCCGTTCGACTGTTAGGCTGGCTGCGGCTTTCGCCCACGGGTTCTTCTCTGATGGTGGACGCCGGGTTTTGTTGATCAAGCTAGATCCATGCTCTCTGCTTGTAGCGAAGTGCTTGGCGCAGGTTTGGATCATTGCTGCGCTTGAGTATGGTAGTTACCCTGGCGATGTTAGCCACGGGGGTTCTGAAGCCCCGCTCGCTCACGGCTGTGAATTCGGCGTCTAGCTCACGATGCATAGATCGCATGCGCTCATTGACCCTCCATCACCGGGCTGTGCGGGCTCTATTCCTGGCCCTTCGTGCCTCACGCTCGGTGTCATTTTTGTCGCCGGCATTGGCTGTGGCCTCGTCTTCAGATATCATGTCAAGTGCTTCGTTGGGTGAGATGCCATCTTCCTCGCCTTCTTCCGCCATCAACACTTGGTGTGATATGAGCTCATCAGAGCTCGTTTTGACTAGCTCGGTCAATTCTTCTTCCATGGTGGCTAATGGCTTGCCCTCCTGAAAAGGCAAGGGCTCGAGGTGTGCCACGAGTCGGTCTTCGTCCTCGAGTAGATCGGAGAGTTTCATGCCCTTCCAATGCACAAAACGGCCTTCTGGAGTGGAGGTGATCATCAAACCATTGTCACCAAGGCAACCCACAGCCCCCCAACGTGCGGTGGCTTCGGGTTTTCCGATTTGGAGTAAATAGTCCAAGTCCTTTTCCAATGCGGAGAGGGACTCGGAATTGTTGGCCTCCTGATGTTCAGTGGCCGAATTGCGTAGATCGAGTCGTGATCGGTTACGCAAGTTCTCAGATTGGAGCGAGTCCGATCCGAACGTGGTCGTTGCAGCGCGGGGCGGAGTCGCGTTGAAAACGGACTCCTCCTCGGTCTTCCTAGCGGAGCCATGAGTTGACAAGTCATCAAGATTGTCGACGAACTCGTCAAACTCGCTATGAAAACTCGCTGCGAGAGTTTTCGGCTTCATGACGTGGATGGTGAACTGACGAAAATTGCCGGCGCCTTCTGCGACGCAGACCCACGAGCCGAAAATGAACGTCGTGCCCTGGGGGGCATGGCACTGGTGAACTTGAACGAAGCCATCGAGCTCGCCGGTGGATCTTCGATGCGTACCCCTACCTGGCGCGCCAGCTGTCGGTGTTTTACCACCTGCCCACCGAGGGGTGTACCCGAGGTGGTAACTTTTAGGTTGGGTGACGCCGAGATCAGGAACTCTAAGGTGCAAACAACACAAGGTTTAGACAGGTTCGGACCGTGATGTGCGTAATACCCTACGTCCTGTTTAGTTTTTTGTATTGCCTTGGATGTTGATATGTTTTGAGGGGGTCCCTGCCCGCCCTTATATATCCGAGAGGATAGGGTTACATGAATTCTAGTCCGACACTAGCCTAGGAATCGTACTCGAGTACAACTCGAGTGGCTTCCTTCTGTATCGGCTAGTCCTACTTCGCATGCGAGTAGAATACAACACAGATAAGGTATAGGACATGTCCTATCCCCTATTTCTGTATGAACTATGTTATGTACGCAGTCCCGTAGTCCCGGGTCTGACAGCCTCCTAACAAGCGGTGGCTCTCTCGCCCTCGAGTCCTCCTGAGCTCCGACTTGAAGGTGTAGTACTAGTCAACAAGTACTTTTTGTCTGAGTCCGAGTAGTTGTCAAAAACGGAGGCCCCCGGCAGGCGGTGGCTCCCTCATCTCCAAACTTTAGAAGACGACCTAAGTCCTCCTGCAGGTCAGAGAGGGACTCAAACCGTGTAGCTTCCTCAGATTGGTTTGAGTCCAATCTGAGTAGTCCTGGTGCAGCACGAGTTGAAGTCATGTCGAAAATGGATGCCGTCTCGATCTCCTCGACGTGATCGGGGAGCAGCAACTCGCCGAGGTTGTCGACAAACTTGTCGAGGTCGCTGCATCGACTTGGTGTAGAGACCTCCGGCTTCCTAGAGTTGGCTAGGTGGCCATTGAAGCCACCCGAGCCGTTGGCAACGCAGACCTAGGAGCCGAAAACGAACGTTGTGCCCTCATCGAGCACTATGCTCGTGAAGCTGAAAGATGCCATCGAGTTCTCTGGTGGATACTCGATGAACACCTCTACCTGGCGCGCCAGCTGTCAGTATTTTACCACCACGCCCACTGAGGGATACCCCCGAGGTGGTGAGTTTGTAGGTAGGGTGTCGCCGAGATCAGGAACTCGAGAGTGTTAGGAACACAAAGTTTAGGTTTGGGCCGCTGAGAGCGTAATACCCTACGTCCTGTGTGTGGTTTGTATTGCCTTAGGTGTTGATCAGGGTGGTCTTGGATGATCCTATTTGGAGGGCATCCCTGCCCGCCCTTATATAGTTTGGGGGGCAAGGTTATATGGGAATCATAGCCGGATACGAGCTTAGGAGTCCTACCCGAATACTTTTCTGGTAGTTCCGTATTGTATCCGATTAGTTCTACTACGGTACGAGTAGTTCTACTACGTTACGAGTAGTTACAACTGGTGTAGGGTGTGGGTCATGTCCCACCCCTTATTCTATAAGATATACACCATGTGTACAGTCCCGTGGATCCAGTTCTGATAGAGTTTGCAGAAAACAGGAAGGGAGGACGGAGGACGGAGGACTGAGGAGTAGGATCGCGGTAGCGTGAAGTCGCGAACATGAGAAGTAGGGGAGACGAAGTGTGCTCGGGAGTCGGGAAGGTTCCGGGTCCAACTGCACCGTTCGAACCGCAAGGGAGATGATAGGGTGTGGATGGACGGCACGGTTAAAGCATATCTAAGATCGAACGGCTGAGATTTGTTGGCCACTTGGCCTAGTAAAATTGCCCGGTTTGAACCCAGGTTTCGTTATTAAAAGATTCTGTTTGACTAAAAATTCGTACCTCAAGCTTAGGAACAGAGACCTGGCATTTCGGCCTTCACAACTCCAGCAGCAACAGCTTCCGAGTAAACTATTCTTGGAACTATGCAGAGAGTTCAGAAGAATCAGAAGAGTAGAAACATCAGCGCAACCACATGCATGTGCTTCTCTGGAAACTCTGTGCTGAGCAGTCACAGAAACTACCGGTACAATCGGCACACCTTAGCAGTGGCCGTACCCTATTGCAGGAACGCACAAAAGAAAAAAAAAATGCAGTACTGTAGTAGTAGATGGGAATTGGGAAGGAGGCAGCAGCAGCAGCAAAAGGCACATCAGGGCAGAACGAACAATAATCAACCGGCGCCGGAACGTGGTCAAGATGCGGCGCGGCAATCCCGAGGAGTAGGTTGGCCGGCGCTGCCGCCAAGGGTTCGGGTTCCGACCACCGGATCCGTCCATCACGTGCCCTCCTCACATGAACGCATGAGCCTCCTGAGTCCCGACTTCGCCCTCCGCCCAATCCTCATCTCTGCGTGTGAGCAGGTTGGTGCTGCCGAAATGCATCTGAATCGGGGAACGCTGCTCTCCATCAGCGGCCAATGTTTCCCACGCACGTACTGGCCGGTCAAAGATGCGTGTGCGATGCGACGGTGTGTCAAGCACTTTTCAAATACAGAAAAGCCCACTCTTGCAGTGAAATTCAGATGAAATTCGAAAAAATATTCTAATGTTGTTAGCGGACGGAAATAGAGAGCATCTCCTTGCCTGGAAGAGTGTAGAGAAATAGGGAAGCGTCCGTCAGAATAATTCACCACTGGATGTTCCAGTACCGACCAACAGTCCAGGAAGTGATTGGCAGTTACGGTTATGATAGTAGTAGATAAGCCCCTGTTTGGTTATGGAGGGTCTATTTGCTGTTTAGAGTATTAAATAAAATATATTTGCAAAACTTTTTTATAGACGGTGCTAATTCGCGAGACGAATTTAATAAGTGTAATTAATCCATAATTTGCAACAGTGATACTTCAGTAACAATCCGCTAATTATGGATTAATATACCTCATTAGATTCATCTTATGAATTAACCCAGGAGTTCTGCAATCAGTTTTGTAATTAGACTTTGTTTAGAGTCTGTTTGGGAGAGCTCCAGCCGGCTCCGGCTCCTTCTGATAAAGTACTATTCACTGGATCCGGTTTCTCCTGACAAAGCAATTTGTAGCTCCACCAGCTCCTTCTGGCTGTGGGAGAGGAAGGGGAGAGAAAACCGGCTACAGTGAATAGTGTATTATAAGGAGGAGTTGGAGCTGGCTGGAGCTCTCCCAAACAGTCTCCTGATACTCCAAGTGACGAAATTTTTTTATGATGTGTTAGGGCTAGTTCTGCAAGTAGTGCAGAGGACTGCAGGAGATGTCTCATCGCGTTCCATGGAATGGAAGCCTTTGTGGCGTTAACCAAGCAATAGTAAAGGTGGTTTATCCATTAACAACTCGGTTGAATCTTTTGACCAGACAAATTCTACTCCACTAGACATGTGTTCTGAGCTCGATCTACAAGCTTAGGAGCGGCGGTTGCACATGGCGAGAGTTTGTCAGGGTTCGAATTACATGTGAATGAAACCTGCATACGACTGGACTGACACCACCATTATCCCTCGTCAGTAAATTATTCCGCGCTTAACCACCTATATCTAACTGCCACTGGCAATTATGCACCATCGTTTCCAGACCAGATCCCATCAGCATTTCTTCCAATCCCCCCTGTAACCACCGCCAGCGTTCCCTGCGTATACTTGCTCCATCTCACCGCCTCGGTGAATCCATTGCCGGAGCACACGCGTAGGCAAGCAATGGCCAGACACCGGTTGGTGCGCCACCGTGCGAGTCTCGTGCTGCTCCTCATCGGGCTACTCCTGAGCTCCTCCTCGACGGCGGCGCGCGCCATTGAAACGACGAGGTCGACGGCTCGGGCGACGACGGAGAGCTACAGCTACCCCCGGAGCCGGAAGCTGCTGGTGACCGCGCCGCGGGTGTCGCCGGACACGCGGCCGTCAGGGTCGCAGCAGGAGATGGACGTTGGCGGCTGGCGGCGGGCGACGCCGTTCAGGAGGGCCGGGGCCAGCCTCGGCCGCCGTGTCCCGGGGTCCCACGCCAACCCGTCTCACAACTAAGCACTCGATCTGCAGGTGCTACGTGGGTGCACACCATAGGTTCGTTCTCCCCGCCGCGTTTTGGTAATTCGTTCGTGAAAAGATGCCGTGTGGTTTATGATTTGGATTCCTGAGATTTGCTTGTGGTTTCAGTGTAGAGGTGCCTGCGGACCCCCCCGGAACGGCGAGCGTCCACGACGGCGAGGTCGACCGATGATCCACCCGGCCGGCGCTGGAGAGCAGCTGGAAGCAGGGGCGCGCCGGCCCGAGTAACGGCGGAGAATGTAGCTAGGTGACTAGGGTAATGTTTGGATCCAAAGTGCAAAAGGGCAAAAGGGTAAAAATTTTGCCATTCGCTAAAAGTGGCAAAAGTTTTGTCATTAGGGGTGTTTGGATTCAAATGGCAAAAGTTTTGGCAAAAGCTTATTTAAACCTCTTTTCTCCTTTTTGCCATAGGGTGTTTGGGTCCAAATGGAAAAAAGAGCAAATTTTTTGCTGTTTCATTTTAATATCTGTTTTTGCTGTTTCCTTTTTTACCATAGAGTGTTTGGGTCCAAATGGGAAAAAAGAACAAATTTTTTACTACTTGCCCTTTTGTCAAAGGATCCAAACAGACCCTAGGTCTGTCTGTGCATGGTATGTCTGTACAATTTAGTCCACCTGACACAATTTTGGCTTGGAATGATTAGGAGCTGACAGTAGCACGCAGTTCCCTGTTCAGATAGAGAGGCATGCTTCAATTATTCTTTGCTTCTGTGTACGTAGTTATGAACTTGCTTGAGTTCTTCAGTTCAGCGTACGTGTGTCTATGTTGGCACAGTTGCAACTTGCAATCAGCCTGCAGTGCTTTTCGCTTTCGGATCTGTGATTTCCGTCCCCTGATCCAGTTTCATCAGGCAGACGAAAAAGCAAACATACTTTTGGCAGTGCAAGCATCATCTGGCGAAGCACCAAATGTCCTAGTAATTAAACCAATGGACACATACTTCAGTTGTCGAATCGGCCGAAGGTGGAGTTGACGAGGTGCTCGGCGACGAGCCTGCTGGCGCGCTCCGTGGGGTGCACGGCGTCCCAGAACACGTAGCGGTCGGCGTCCGGGCACGTCCCGCCGGGCGCCGCCGCCCACGCGCCGCAGGGGTACCCCATCTCGTACGTGCCGGTGCCGCAGCACCCGACGTCCGCGCGCACGAACCCGTGCCGGGCCGGCTCCCGCACCACGCCCTCGAAGAAGTCGTACACCTCCGCCACCCGGATGTCGGCGCCGGGCAGCTCGGCGCCCAGGTCGGCGACCATGGCCGCCAGCGCCGCGTTGAAGCCGCGCGCCGCGGCGTTGTACGCCTCGTCGCAGCCGCCGCGGGCCAGGGCGCGGGCGCGGGCGCGCTCCACGGGCAGGCAGCCCATGGCAGCGAGCCCCGTGAAGCCGATCCTGCGCGCGCCCAGGCCGTAGAGCTCCGCCAGGAACGCCCGGGCCAGGCCCACCAGGTACTCCGTGTACTCGGGCACCGTGAACTCGAGGAACCGCGTGGTGGTGAGCGCGAAGTAGTTCTCGATGAAGTCATTGGTGCCGATGCTGACGGCGCACACGGCGCCGGCCACCACGGCGTGGGCCTCGGCGGCGCCCAGGTGGGCGGCCAGCCGCGCCTTGTACTCCCGGAACATCTCCACTTGCTTCCACAGGGGGATCACTTGCTGGAACGTTCGGATCGAGATCACAGTGAGATAATAGATTACACATCTCTCTATTTTTGGACAACACAAAACAAACAAGCAATGGATACATTTCCATGGTTTACAGATTAAATCGATCTCTTTAGTGCTACAATGCACGTGAAAGCTAGCGTTCAATGAAATACCATTGGCGATGGCATCAAAAGTACTCGGTCGTACGCGTAGGAGAATGGCAATCGACAAATGTGACTGTTGCGTTAGCACTGCTCACCGGCCGGCACTCTGATGTAAAAGTGTTCCCGAGTAGGGCACGAGGATCTGCTTGCCTCCCATCGAATGTGCAGCGGGAATCTTGCAGAAAAGTGCTGCTGGTTTTATTTTGGTCCGGCGACAAATTAAAGGCCGTTACTCCTAGTAGCATACAGGAGAGTTGTATGTACGTGCAAGGTATGTGTGTCCTTTTTTTATAGACACATCTTATATATAGGCAATAATGTCAGTGTGTGGAAACTTTTCACTTTCTTGCTTGTTATATTACTTCCATCTGCAACTGCAAAATGACACAATTCAAGGTACATACCAGCCCCTATCAATTTGAAAACTTGGGGTCACATTATGATCCATGTTGGTTCAAATTGAACTTAGCCTTGATTTAGTAACCATGCAAATATATTTTTGAAGTATGCCAACCAAACATATTGACATTCGGTTAGTGTAACGAGTTAAATATATAAAAAAATTCATAGACGATCTGTTTGAATTGCCATCTTCTTAATACAAAGAAACACAACTCTTTTGCGTTTTCGAGAAAAAAATTGAATTACCTTCTTTTTGCTCTTCTTTTTGTCTTGCTGAATGGACACCCAGGAGTAAATGACTAGCGGATGAACTAATGGACTGCTGTTGGAACACTACATTCACAAGTAGTTTGGAGGAAAAAGGAACAGTGGGCCCGGGAATAGTATTTACATTCATTCTCGATGTACATGCATGAGATAGAATCATGTTGGATCATTTACGTTGCATGACCCTTCTTCATTTAAATGGTATCAGTATCTAACAAATACTTCCTCGGTGTAAATATACAGTTTAGCCTGAACGTTTTATTAGATGGAAACCAAAATACAAGAAATGTTTTCTTAGATTATTTCGAAGCTAAAACAAATGAGCCCATTGCTTACAAATAAAGTTTAAGAATCCAATTTTAGAAAACTTAGAGTCTACAATCCACCTATTAAAATCCAAAGCTAAAACTAAACTACGATATGATGAGGAAATGATTAAGATTGGCAACTCTCCAGTTCTTGAGTAGTCTTACCTTACATTGTTCTATCGCGTCTATATGTACACGCGTACGTACGTCAACCGTAACATGCAAAATGATTCAATTCCCAAAAGAAAAACAGACAATAATTTCTGCAACGGCCAAAACGAAACGACGCCTGCGAATGCACTCGTTCGTAAGCAAGAGATAGATGTAGCACAAGCAGAAAGAAAACACAGCACTGCTCGATCGTCTGATAGAGAGATAGTAGGAGTACTTACGAAGACGCGCGAGGTGGCGACGTCGAGTCCTGATCCCGCGGAGGCGAAGCAGACGCCGATGGCGAAGTCCTGGATGCCGTAGTCCGGGTCGAGGTAGGCCGGCACGAAGCCGCGGCCGAGCCCGAGCGCCTCCGAGTAGAAGTCGGTGGCGACGCGGCCGTTGCTGAACCGCCCCGTGGCGCGGCCCCCCGGGAAGTCGCGGCCGTAGGGCGGGAAGTTGCTCCGCACCGCCGTCGGGACGGCGTTGTTGTTGCCGGCGTCCACCGTGGAGTCGCCGAACACGATCAGCGCCGTCACGCGCGCGCGCACGACCGGCAGGAGGAGCAGGAGCAGCGGCAGGACGAGGCGACGACGACGACGCGCGTGCACGGCGGATGCCGCAGCCATGCCGATCGATGCTAGCTTCTAGCTAGCTGGCTCTCCGGGACTCCGACGACTATCCTATACGTCTTCAATTTCTTACAGGGCAGGGCAGCCTGCTGCCTCTTCGAACAACAGGAGCCGTGGCGTGAAAAAGGGCTTGGAGTAAAGCCGGAGGCGTGGTTGCATGCGGTTCTGGGCGGCGGGTAGGTGTGCCGCGCCCGCAGCAGCTGTTCCGGCCGGTTCCAGGCCCCCCTCTCTCAGGAGTCAGGCTTGTCGATGAGTTCGTCCCAGCGCCGGCCGGTGTGTCGCTGTCAGGTTCGTGCGCGTGCATGGCGGGATGCTGCCGTCGCGCACCTTTCGGAACGAACTGGAAAGCTCTGCTGCAAGGCGCCGTGCTTCCCGTGCAACGAACATGGACCTGTTCTCCGTGCGTTGATGGCTTGTTCGCCCACTTGACCACCGGCAGATTCACAGATTCGGTCATGCTCCGGAGTGTATAAAACATTAATGAATAGTACTAGCCATTACTGTGGACCGTCCATTCAACATTCTAACAAGTATATACTTATATGCTTATATGAAAACAATCGCTTGCTTACATTTTCGTGCTTTGCCTTTTGTTTTCTAGACGTGCACATCTTATTGGGCCTGGACTCGTGGTGTGACTATACATCGCTCGTGCTACAAGATGAAGTGGTAGAGCAAATTAAACGGAGTCATATGCATGGTATATTGGCTAAATTTGATTAGAGAAGATACAAGGGTGATTAATTAGTTTGAATCTTAGTTTTTCTCTCTCTCAAATAACCATGAGTCCAAATCCATTTGAACAATCAGACTATTCAGAACAAATGCAAACAACATCTGATCTAGCATGAGTCTGTTTTTCTTTTCCTTCTTTTTTTTTGAAAATAAACATTTGCAATGATCTATTTCCACTTTGGTTCAACATTTTCTTGTAAGGAGTTGAGATAGTTTATTTGAAAATTTAGATTAGGTTTTATTGATTGTCGACTCAAGTTTAATTTTTTAACTCGTATCTTATGATAGAAAAGGAAAAATTGCAAAAAAAAGATACTGTATATATCAGTTGGAGATTAAGATTCCACTCGTAAGCCCTTTTTTGCAAAAATGGCCTACCTTACTCAACTTTGTCTTAAAAGAATATCCTAGTATACTTATGTTAGAACCGATTTCGCCAACTTGGCCATGCAAGGCTCTAAGCTAGACAAGTCAAGCTTGTTCAAGTATTTGAACCAAGATCATTCGTTATCTATTGGGCCATAGTTGGGTCTATTTGACCTTGCCGCTATTTCGAGGCTTGGAAGAACCCCAACCTCATGGGAGACTAAGATGACAGCAAACACAAAAAAAGAAAAAAAAGTGTCAGCAAGGAAGAAAACGCTCGAGCACTAAATAGAGTAGCATTTTTTTTCAATGAATGGTTACTTTCAACAATTCTAGTACCAATTTTGGTATGCTGCCCATGCCTTAGCAAGTTCATACCAACATGTACAATTTCTCATCAACTTATGACTTGTGGCCTAATGAAACATTGACAAAAAATTTACGGTAGAAGAAGGAACCGAGACGACTTTACATAAGAATTCAGAGGGAATCGAGACAGTTAGATTTGAGTTCGCCTTGAACTAGACAGATTCCACCAGCCATAAGGCTGAGAAAACACTAAGAACATAAGATGTTTTAGACCAAAGATCATTTGGCCAAGATTTTTATAGAAAGCATAAGATAGTTACTGCGGATAACAGTTTTACATCCAAGGAACAGACAAAAGAGCATCACCAAGATGTTCTGAAATAACACTCTAGAACACCCTCTAAACCTAGCACTCCTTACGAACGTGAAGTACAGCAACAAGAGAGAAACCAAGAAGAACTGGTAACAGGGGTAACAGATAGATAAGAACGCCACTCTGTCGGTGTTTTACCGCCATGCCCGCCGAGGGATAACCCTAAGGTGGTGAGTTTATAGGTAGGGTGTCGCCGAGATCAGGAATCCGAAGATGCAAAGGAACACAAGGTTTAGATAAGGTTTAGACAGGTTTGGGCCGCTGAGAGGGTAATACCCTACGTCCTTTGTTGTTTGTATTATCTTTGATGATGATTGTGTGATCTCCTGGGTGATTCTCTGGATGATCGCTGGGTGATCCCTTGGAGGGGGTCCTGTCCACCCTTATATAGTCTGGGAGGACAGATTTACATGGAAGTCCTAGTCGGATACATGCCCTAGAGTCCTACCCGAGTACTTTTCTGATAGTTTTCTATTGTATCCGACTAGTTTTACGACAGTAGGAGTAGTTCTACTAGGCCACGAGTAGTTACACAAGTGTAGGGCATGGACTATATCCCAACTCTTATCATAGGAAAAGTATGCCACGTATACAGTCCCGTGTACCCGGATCCAACACACTCTAAACCACACTCTAGGTAGGAAAACCCCCAAGCTGACTCCGTGAGAAAAGCACCAGCAAGAATACTTTGCCATCATTAGTTAGATCGCCAAGATTGTAGCAGCAGCTTCAAATGGTGGATCTCCTGCTCTATCTTTGTCTTGCCACCCTCCTTCCCCAAGATGGCCCCTCTGCATAAAAGACATTAAGCGAAAAATACCTACATCAGGGGAATCAATTTCAACAATATTGAAGACAAAGTTATTTCTAGTTAGCCACAAGCTCTAGGCAATGCAACCAAAAAGAAAAATAAGAAAAGTTCCAGGCCCTCTCATCTCTCCCTCTATAAAATTCTCCTAAAAGTCTTCTACTCTATTGGGTATCCAGCCTTGCCAATCTTTACGTACACTTCAAACAAACTTCAGCAGAGCACAACAAAATATGATATGGTCAATTTTTTCCACCTGGCAACAAAGTTTACATCCAACCTCCCCCAGCCAGTTTCGTTTTTCAGTTGCTCAGCTGATTGTATTCTGTCATTATAGACTTGCCAGAGAAAGATTCTGATTTTTAAAGGTAATTTGGCTTTCTAAATCTTCATCATCCATCTATTTTCATCCTAGGGAACATGACTTCTTGGTAAAGAGATGTTGTAGTGTCCTTTTTCTCCTCAAGGAGCCAAGCCACACAATCTATTTCTTGTGTCAAAATCACCCCTTCTAGTAGATTATTCATTTCCACCCATAGTCATCGGGAACGAGGAACGCCTCGTTCTGGGGATGAGAACTCGGGAACATTTTTGTCCCCGCCATGTAAAAATCCATCTCAAGTGCCGTACCACATTCTATATTCCCGTTCCTTGATCCTGTCATCCCGGGAACTTGGTGACTATGCCTCCACCTCTCCAAAATAGATTATTCAAGGATGTTATTCACTGAATGGTTCTGCTGACGGTATATTTGAAAGATGTAGGAAACAAATTTTTCAAAGGACAATAACCCACCAAAATTTTATTCCTTTTCCATTACCCAACTCATATCTTAGTCCTTTTGTACAGTAATCTCCTGCCTCTCTTAGCCCCCTCCAAAATTGTGATCCCCCCTCTTGTGTTCAATGCAGTAATGGAATCGGAAGCAAACAAAAGAGAGAAGAAATAGGGAACGAGTGCCCGCCATTCTTCGATATGCTCATTTGTCAAAGTAGCACTGGGAGACATGAACCCCCCCTCCTTCATGTGCTATCACTCTGCCCCAAATTGGCCTGCATCACACCGCAGGATCCACCATTTCCCTCGCCATGGCTCAGGGAACCTTCGCATCCGCCGCGTTGGTGTTGCCGCGTCGACATGGTCTCTTCCAAGGAGTCGCTGAGAAGGCTCATGGCATCATGGTCTAGTTAGAGATGTGATAGATGTTGGAGGAGGTCACGATCGTCAAGATTCCTCACCACGGATGATGCGTTGCACAAGAGAATACGAGTAATCTGACATGCAACTAGCCTAGTAGCGTTGGACAGGGAATCATTTGAGCATGAAGAAACTAAAAGTTGGCTTCAGTTCATAGAGAGGTCTTCAGTTTGTAGAGACAATCATTTGAGCATGAAGATATTCACATGAACCGCCGGTAAAAGTTTTTCAGAGTGTTTTTTAGTCATATCATCTATAGTTTTGCTCTGTTTTATGGTAGATGGTGTTTTGAGTAATTACAGAAAAAATTGATCATTTTCTCGCCTTTTCTTAATAGCTTAAAGTTGGGATAAAGAAATTGGTACAAGAAACAATCAATAGTGAGTTTGCATATTTAAGAAGTACATTTTTTTTTAGAAAATGAATAAAGATCCGACCTTTTACATCATCCAATGCATACGGCAATTGTAGGTTATTACATCATCATGCCAATGACATATTTGGAAAATTAAAAAGCTAAATTGCTCTAGATTATATAATAACTCATATCATTCACATAATCTAAATCGCTACCACTTCCACAGCGTGGCAAGCTCTTTGGATATTGTCCCTTTCCACCTTCTTCAGCAATAGCTTCCAGAATCTGAACCAATATGTTCCATGGAATATTGTCTGCATAAAAGATGTTATAGATTTCTTGTTAAAAATAATATCATTGCGGCATTGCCAGATAGACCAAACACATGGCTGCTACTTCCACCAAGATTTTGCGCTTAGTGTTAGCATCTTTGTCACTTTGCTATTGCTGCATAATATGACCAATGCTATTAGATATTTTGATATGTAGATCAATATTTATATTTGCAAAACTGATCTAGCAAAGTGACAGTCAAAGAAAAGGTGATGTATTCACTACTAGAATCGACATGTTTCCCTAGAGCCAAAACTCTAGGGAAATGGTCGAAAAACCCTAGGGAAAGCATTTCCCCAGGAAATTTGGTGGAGAAAGACTTCTAGGGACAAATTCAACGGGAAACGAGGATTGCTGAAGCGTCCCCCCATCAGGGAAGACTTAAAAGTGTTGCTTTATCAGTCCCAGGAGGCTGATAACACTTTTATTACATCAGATGGTACATCACCGTACAACTCTACGCGGTAATGGGCAGTGAAGCGCCACTATCGCGAGGATTACAACCAAAACCCACACAACTACACTAGCTACGAACAAAGGATCATCAGAGTCTTGCGCCATGCGGAATCCAACGGTGGCCTCAACCACAGGCAAGACTGGGTGCAGGACGAAACCCTACTCGTTGTCTTCGGGGACGTAGTCTGGGTCTTCCACTGTAAAAATAGGAATGGGGTGAGTACAAACGTACTCAGCAAGTCCAATCACACCCACGGAGGGGGTATAGAAATTAATGCAAAGGACAATCCAAGGGTACGGTTAGGGTTTGTTTGCGGAAAAACTCGGTTATATGCAGGGGTTCATTTTGAAAACACTTTTCAAAACAAGTTTTTCCAATACCAAGGAGCACACGATGTTGATCCACACAGGATCCAAGTTTTAAACTGCTACCGGACTCCCCGTCCGCCGTAGCACACGGCACAACTGCCGGACACTTTCCAAACAACTCACACTAGCCCATCCATTCCCAAGATAAACACTAGTTATGTGACCACACCGTAACTTGCCCAATACCGTGGGCACGGCTATTCGAATAGATTTTCAACTCTGCAGAGGTGTGCAACTTTACCCACAGGTGGGGTACCACAGCACGAACACCTTAGTGCCGGTGCAGATCCCATCGAAGCCCTTACCCACCTTAGCTAGACCTGACTAGCCACCACGGGATTTATCAAGGGGTCATTCGACCTACCACCGAGGTTTAACCGGGGCATAAGTCACACAGAGCTTATCCCGTCTCCTTGATCACCCGTTGCTCCCAGCTCTCCTGATGGCTATCAGACTAACTAGTGGGGTTAGGCCAAGCCGTTGCCCATACAACGGTCAAGTGGTTTGCACGACAGGAAGCTAGGTGAGACGACACATCAACTCGGTCCTTAGGGGTGACAAGATGGATATCTCCCTTCCACGCTCAACCACACAGGTACGAGCTCACCAACGGCAATTCACACAGAAATGCCATCCATCCCGTCCGACTCGTCTTTCGAAACCACATTTTACCCTTTCCCACACACACGCATTTTCTTTATAAAATCAGGTGTTCCAGGTATGGTTATCACAACAAGGGTGGCTATCCTACCCTGGTTACGGCACGCAAAACCATGCAATTTTATAAAACAGGCCATCGGGTTGTGTTTATAAAAACTAGGACAGAAACATGCATCAAAGGGCGGGATTGAACTTGCCATCGTCAAGTCCTTGCGGAAAGTCCTGATCGAAGCACTGTCCTTCGGGTTCGGGGTCGCAGAACTGGTCCTCAGTTGCTCGGTCGTAGTCGGGAACCTCGTCGTTCACTCCGTGTCCTACGACGCAAACAAACAGACACACGATCAAGCGAAGGAACTAAAAGCTTTTATCGTTGAGCTTGAATCAGAAATAATTTAGTTACGGAGTTAGGGATGATATCTTTGGGTGGTTTCTTAATGGCATGATTAAAACTATACTAGAAAGGGCGTGGTAAAGTTTCGGGTCGATCGGAGGTCGTTTCGCACATAAAATGACGCGCTAAAGGTGGTTTCAGGGCTTAAACGGGGGTCCAGGGACTTGTTCGTAATTATCTAAAGGGGGTAAGGGCTTATTTGCTAATTCTAGAAGTACCCTGTGCATGCTAAAAAAAGTATCAAATATATCTTGGTTTATGTATCGAGGGGTTCGCTTTGAAATAACGGAAAGCGTAGGGTTTCTTTTGCAAAAAGGAGTGGACAGGGGGTTTCTTTCGGAGAAATACAGGAAAGGGAGGGGGTTTTGGGCAAAAAGGCCCTTTCTTCCTCCTCCCTCCCGCACAGAACAGAGGAGGGATGGGGGAGGGTACGGCGCCGGCCAATCCTCGGCGGCCGAGGCCCGGGCGGCTCGGGGTGGAGGGGGAAAAGAGGGAGGGGGGCGCAGGGAACCAGTTCCCGGCCTCACCTCGGGCCGGGGCAGCGCGTGGAAGCGGGGCGGCGGAGGCCGGCGATGGTGGCCGCGGGAGCTCGGTGGGGGTGGTGCTGGGCGTGGAGGAGCGAGAGGCTGGGTGGCGGTGCAGGTCGTGGGGGGGGTGAGCCGCGCGGAGAGGCCAATTTATAGAGGGGAAAGGCAATGGGCCGGCGGAACCGTGCGGCGGCCGGTCACCGGCTCGGCGGGCGGCGCGGTACGCCTTAATGGCGGCCGTGTCGTGTCATGTGTGTCGCCGAGCGGCGGTGCGGCGAGGTCGAGGCGACGTGACGCGGGCACGTGGGGCGGCGCGCGCGGCGGGTCGGGGCAGGGACGGGCGGCGCGGCACGCGCGGCACAGAGCGCGCGGGGGCGTGGCGTGGCGCAGCGGGCGACGCGGCGTTGCGGGGCCGGGCGTGCGTGCGGCGCGGCGGAGCGCGGGCCAGGGCGTGCGCGAGCGGCGGCCGACACGGCGCGGCGCGCGGCCACGCGGTGCGCGTGCGCGCGCGTCGCGGCGCGGCCGAGGCAGGGGCTCGCGTGCGGCGCGGCGGGGCTCGCGTGCGGCCAGGGCGAGCGTGCAGGAGTGTTCGTGCGCGTGTGCGCGGCACGGGCGCGGTTGGCCGGGAGCAGGCGCGCGCGCGTGCGGAGGCCGAGCAGGGGGCGGCGCGGGCTGAGCAGTGCTCGGGCAGGGGAGAGGAGAAGGGGAAGAAGGGGGAAGGGAAAAGAAGAAAGGAAGGAAGAAAGAAAAGGAAGAGAGGGAAAAGGGGAAGAAAAGAAAAGAAATAGAGGGAGAGAAAAGGAGAAAGAGAAAGGAGAGAGAGAGAGAGAGAGAAAAAGGGAGGGGCGCGTCGGCGCCGGTCGCGGCGGTGACCGCGGCCGGTCGGCCACGCGCGCGCGGGATTCGCGCGCTGCGCGAGTTAGGACTTGCGCCGGCGCTGATTGCGGAAAGCGGTCGCGCGCGGTCGTCGTGACGCGGTGGCGAGGGTTGAGGCGGTGCGCGCGGGCGTTGTGCGGCACAGGGCGGGGGACGTACGCACACGTGTGGCAGAGGGGGTCAGGGTATTACGGTGAGTCCGCTCTTAGTTGGAACACCCTATCGCGTAGTTTAGACTCGAGATTTTCAGGGCGTTACAAACCTACCCCACTTAAGTGAATCTCGTCCTCGAGATTCGGCTGGCTTCTAAACAGATGGGGGAATTCTTTCTTTAGGGCCTCCTCGCGCTCCCAGGTTGCTTCCTCTACTCCGTGTCGGCTCCATTGAACCCTGCATATCCGTACTTCGGAATTTCTTGTCCTCTTAGTGACAGTGTCTAGAATCTTGACCGGCACTTCTTGGTATCGCAAATCCGGCTGCAGGTCTATTGTTTCCGCCGGCACGTGTTCTCCCTCGGGTACCCTCAAACATTTTCGTAATTGCGAAACATGGAACACTGGGTGTATATCTGACATTTCTTCCGGTAATTCCAGTTGGTATGCCACGGCTCCTATTCTCTTTAGAACTCGGTACGGTCCAATGTATCGAGGGGCCAATTTTCCTTGCACTTGAAACCTTCGCGTTCCTCGAATGGGTGAGACCTTGAGATAAACAAAATCTCCCGGATTGAAACTTATTTCCCGCCTCTTCTTGTCGGCGTAGCTCTTCTGTCGGGATTGAGCCGCTTTCAGCTTTTCGCGGATCTCTGCTACTTTTTCTTCTGCTTCCTTTATAAGTGCGGGTCCAACTAGGGCACGTTCCCCAACTTCCGACCACATCAGAGGAGTCTTGCACTTTCTTCCGTAGAGAGCTTCGAATGGCGACATGCCCAGGCTGGCTTGGTAGCTATTGTTGTACGAGAATTCTGCATAAGGCAGACTCTGCTCCCAGTCCTTTCCGTAGGTTAGGACACATGCTCTCAGCATATCTTCCATAATCTGATTTACCCTTTCGGTTTGACCGTCCGTCTGTGGGTGATACGCAGAACTGAAATCTAGCTTGGTGCCCATGGCTTTATGCAGGCTTTTCCAAAACCTAGATGTAAATTGGGTCCCTCTATCCGAGACAATTCTGCTAGGCACTCCATGTAACTTCACTATGTTTTCCACGTAAAGTTTTGCCAGCTTTTCTCCACCATAAGTGGTTCTTACGGGTATGAAATGTGCCGATTTAGTGAGTCGATCCACAATTACCCATATGGAATCGTGTCCCTTCTGTGTTCTGGGTAGACCCACTACAAAGTCCATTCCTATTTCATCCCATTTCCAGACCGGGATAGGCAAGGGTTGCAATAATCCTGCCGGCTTTTGATGTTCGGCCTTGATCCTTTGGCAGGCATCACAATGAGCCACAAATCGTGCAATGTCCGCCTTCATCCCATTCCACCAATATTTTTGCTTTATATCCATATACATTTTGGTGGATCCTGGGTGGATGGAGTAGGCTGAGTTATGGGCTTCGTCCATGATCGACTGCCGGAAATCTCCATTCTGGGGTACACAAATCCTATCCTTGTACCATAATGTTCCCTTATCGTCCACTCTGAAACCCGGTGCTTTGTTTTCACCAGTTTGTTTGCAAATCCTTATTAACTCTTGATCCGATCCTTGAGCCTCTCTGATTCTATCCTCTAGTGTTGATCGGACGTTCAGCACCTGGCTGGAACCTCGAGGAACAACGTGCACGTTTAATCGTGCCATTTCCTCGCGTAGGTGGTCATCCTTGGGTCCATAGGTTTTTCGGCTTAAGGCATCAGCTACTACGTTCGCCTTTCCGGGGTGATACTGAATTTCCAAATTATAGTCCTTGACCAACTCCAACCATCTTCTCTGCCTTAAATTTAAATCCGGCTGGGTAAAGATATACTTCAGACTCTTGTGGTCGGTGTAAACCTCACACTTATTCCCGATCAGGTAATGTCTCCAAATCTTAAGGGCATGCACTACGGCTGCTAGTTCCAAATCATGGGTCGGATAGTTCTGCTCATGAGTCTTGAGTTGGCGGGAGGCATATGCAACGACTTTCCCGTCTTGCATCAGTACGCACCCTAATCCTTGTCGGGATGCGTCACAATAAATGACAAAGTCCCGATGAATATCCGGTAGGGTCAGCACTGGAGCGGTTGTCAACCTTTGCTTCAATTCTTGAAAACTTCTTTCACAGGATTCTGTCCAAGCGAACTTTTTCTCCTTCTTAAGAAGTTCCGTCATGGGTCGGGCTATCTTAGAGAATCCCTCAATAAATCTCCGATAGTATCCGGCTAATCCAAGGAAACTTCTGATTTCACTTACGTTAGTCGGTTGCTGCCAATTGGATACGGCTTCAACCTTCTCTGGGTCCACTGCCACGCCTTCCGCAGTCAGGATGTGACCGAGGAAAGCTACCTTTTCCAGCCAGAATTCACACTTGCTAAATTTGGCATATAGTTTATGTATCCTTAGTTTTTCCAGCACTACCCGCAAATGTTGCTCATGTTCCTGAACACTCTTGGAGTAGATAAGTATATCGTCGATAAAGACTACGACGAACTTATCCAGCTCGTCCATAAATATCTTGTTCATGAGGTTCATAAAATAGGCAGGGGCATTAGTTAGTCCGAAGGACATTACGGTGAACTCAAATTGCCCGTAGCGGGTGACAAAAGCTGTCTTAGGGATATCACTCTCCCTAATCTTGAGCTGGAAATATCCTGACCTTAGATCGATCTTGGAAAAGTACTTGGCTCCTTTTAGCTGATCGAAAAGGTCATCAATCCTGGGGAGGGGGTATTTGTTCTTAATGGTAACCTCGTTCAGTGCCCGGTAATCTACGCACAACCTCATACTCCCATCTTTCTTCTTGACAAATAGGACTGGGCTCCCCATGGCGACGAGCTTGGTCTGATGAAGCCAATCCGTTGCAGTTCTTCTAGTTGCTTCTTTAATTCTGTCAATTCAGAGGCCGCCATCCTATAGGGTCTCTTGGCTATCGGAGAGGTTCCGGGAATAAGGTCTATGACGAATTCTATATCCCTGTCCGGCGGCATACCGGGAAGCTCTTCGGGGAATACATCTGGGTATTCGTTTACTACCGGGACTCCTTCTAAGGGCTTGGCTTCCATGCTAAATGCCATTGGGTCATACTTACTATCCCGGGTACGGCAGATCACTTGTACTCCTTCGTGGTTGGTTAGGTGTACCACTTTATCAGTGCAGCCTATGAGACCATTGTGTCGGCTTAACCAATCCATCCCAAGGATCACGTCTATTCCCCCATGCTTAAGTACTATCAAATCTGCTAGAAAGTCTACCCCACTTAAATTGATCCTTACCCGTGGACAACCTAATTGACAATTGATGTCGCCTCCAGGCGTCCGGGTTAATAGGGGTGTTTTTAGTAGTACTGTAGGTATTTTGTGTTTCTCCACATAGCTTGAGGATATAAACGAGTGCGATGCTCCAGAATCAAATAGTACCGTTGCCAAAGCTGAGTTGACTAGATACTCACCGAGCACTACGCCCTGAGCTTCTTGAGCCTCCTGCGCGTCGATGTGATTGACGCGGGCTCGTCCAAATGATTGCTGGGATTGCTTCGTCTGCTGACTGTTGTCATTGTTGCGGACGGGCACTCGGTTGGCACCGGTCAGGGCTGGCCTGGGTCCATTCACCGAGTTGGAGAAAGCTGATGTGGCCGGCTTGTTCTTGGCATAAGGGCAATTGGCGATGTAATGCCCTATTTCACGGCAGTTGAAACAGGCCTTAACATTGTTGTTGTCGGGGGCGACCTGGCTTGTATTGCTCTGCGGGGCCCTCATGGTATTCTGGCTCCTGGGCGGGGCCTGTGGTCCTGTCACTTGCGACTGAGTCCTATACTGCATCGGGGCCTGAGATCTTGGTGTAGTGTAGTTGGAGTTTCTCGGCTTTTGGAAGCGGTCCTGCTGGCGGGCCTTGCTTTCCAGGAATTTGCGTTTGTTGTCCTTTCTTTCTTCAGCCTTGGCCCTTTCCGTAAGGATGGCCTTGTTCATCAGAGTGTTGAAGTCAGGGTAGATCTGAGGGGTGAGCAGGGTCCGGAGTTCTGGGCTCAGTCCTTTCTTAAACATATCCTGTTTCTTGTCGTCGTCATTCACTTCCTCTGGTGCATAACGGGCTAACTCAATGAACCGGTGGGTGTACTCTTCCACCATCATGCTTCCTTGTTGTAGTGCGCGAAATTCATCCGCCTTGCGCTTCATGGTGGCTGAAGGAATGTGATAGCGGCGGAACTCCCTTACGAATTCTGCCCAGGTGATGGTAGAGGCGTCTTCGGCTGCGGCACAATAGTTTTCCCACCAGGATAATGCTGTTCCGGTGAGCTGGTGGGCTGCCAGAAGGACTTTATCCCGGTCCTGGCATTCGAATGGTTCGAGCTTCCTCTGAATCACTCGCAACCAGTCGTCAGCATCCAACGGGTTGCAGGATCCGGCGAAGGTAGGTGGCTTGGTCCTTAGGAAGGCCGTCAGCTTGTCGTTCATATTCTGCCCTCGTGGCTGCCGGTTAATGAGGGCATTGGCCAGAGTCTCCAGTATGAGGGTCTGGTTATGGATTATCTGTGCCAGGTCTCCGAGGGGTGGGGGTGGTGGTAGTTGTTCTCCTTCTTGACTTCCCCCTCGGTTCTGGCTTACTTCTTGTTCTCCTTGGGGAAGATCTTGTTCAACGGGATGTGCTCCGATACTAGCGGCTACGGGGTTCCGGCCACGGGAGGCCCTCGCAACGTTCCGGGGGTCACCTGTTGATTGGGTAAATCGGAGTTACGATTTTGTGATGTTTAAGTTGTTTAATTCGTATATATATAAGGCAGAATCTACCTCCTGCCGGTACTCATATAAATAATCAGCACACAACAAACCAGCACACAACATCACAAACAACAAGCACAAGCCATTTTATTACTGCAAGGGGGTACAACTTAGGGTAAGGCTAGGTCTCGTACTACTCGTCTGAGATCAGGCACAACAACAACAAAAGTGGCTGGGGACACATCACTAGGGTGGCGCCGGTCATTTTACTCGCGGGGCAGGCCTTCTTCTGGGGCGGAGAGCGCGAGTGATCCTTGCTCGCCGTCCTCTGGGTTTCCACCGGCCAGGGGTTGCGCTTGAGCATCCCTTTCGACGGCGGCAGCAGAGCTTTCAGGGTTCCCTGGTGGGGCTTGTGTGTTTCCAAAAAGGGGTCCCCATCCTATGATGGGCGTCCGAGTAAAACATGGTCCTCCCCAATTGCCGGGACTGGTGTCCCACTTCGGGTCCAATCTTGCATGCGCCGGTCTCGGGCTTGCCTGAGGCTTTCTTGGGCGACTGCTTCGTTACTGACCGCGGCTGCGGCTCTTGCCTCGGCGTGGGCGGCTCGGATCTGCTGTAATCTTACTGCGAGCTCCGCTTGCTCGGCTCGATGGGTCTGCTCCCTTAGAAGGTTGGCTTGCTCATCAAAGAGTTGGTCCAGGGCGGCTAGGTAAGTAGCCACTTGGTACAGGGGGCCTTCTTCGTGGCGACGTCGTTCTAGGTTTCTCATGCGTGCCTCCCAGACTGGGGTTCTGATGGCCGGCGGGAAGAACTTCGCTGGCGTGGGGGCGAGGTGTTCTTCAAAAATCCGGCACAAATAACGGAGTGCTTTTCTGATGGCCAAGGGGTAGGTGTCTTGGTGTCTATACCCTGTGGCGGTCGCCCGCCAGGGCTGGATGTCGGGGTAGCGATTGCTCCTGGCGATGACCAGGATCAACCCTGCAGCGGAGGGTACCATGGTGCTCGTACTCTCGGCTGTAGTACCTTGGGCGCTCTGTAACGCCAAGGCCTTCCAGGGTGTCGATCAAGAGGCTGGGGAATCCAGGTGCAGCTTGGCAATCGCCCTGGGTCCATCCTTCCTCAGCCATCTGAAACAGAAATAGGGTAAACAACCTGGTATAGGTGCAAACGGGAGTAGATTTATTATTACAACAAGGGTGGTACAGTTTTCATGGATACGTGGTCATTAGGGTAGGTTTTTGCTAGGGGTGCTAATCCTATCATGGGGGATTCTTCCTCGGTCCTGATAGAGCGCTTCTTTA